>NC_052533.1:29725810-29881627 GCF_016699485.2 Gallus gallus
CTGAACAATGGTGAATTAATTCTGTGAATTGAATTATGTAAAGAGGTGATAATTTTAAGGTCTTTTAAGAGGGTGTCAAAGACAAGGTAAATGTATGCCTTGTTGTGCTGAATGATGGAGATGACATGAAAGGAGAAAAGGAGAGAAGATAATGGTGGATATTAAAAATTCGAAACAACCTATTTGTGGAATGCTATTTAGGGATTAATACTAAATGTTGAATGCCTAAATGTGTGCTGTACAATTTGGATTTTCTCTCTATTTTTATCTAAGATGGCTTCCTTGATGATGTATTTTGGCCAACAGAGTTTCTATACATACTAATTTATACAAGATAAAAAATTGGCTCTCTTTGTGTTTAGGACTTTTATATTAATTTCCACAGTAATAAGGCAGTTATTAATACATCTATAATTTAGCTTTTCGATGTGGTGATTTTATACTTTATCTCTTTGTATTGCTTTTATAAATTTTGTTACCATTTCCAATTAAACAAATGACAACATTTTCCAACTAGGTTAAGTAAAATCTATTTAAAAATATTTGTTACATTAGTCTTGCATTTGCTTAGATGGAAGTAAGTTTTCGTGCAATGCAGAGTTCAAAGAATAACCTATTTAAAATAAACTGACATATTGCAGAGCAAGGCTCAAAACGACACAGACCTTTAAGCAATGAAGATTCAGGAAAAGACTGAAATAATATTTGTCTGAAACATTGAGTGAGAGATGTATCTTCATTGTGAGAACTATCTCTGAGATTTGTTTCACACTTAATCAAAATGAGCCTGGCATAGCAAACCAGTTACAGCTCTGACAGCAACACTATCACAATGAATGATTTCAACTATAATATTATAGTCCATAGAGAGGGGAAAAAAAAAAAAAAACCCAACAAACAGGAGACATGCAATTCCAAGGAAACCTTAAATACTCACAGTTTTGTATCAGTTTCACTAGTTGCCGCTCTTTAAGCCAGGATTCAAATTTGTTTGCTTTTGCCTCATAGCTTTCCTGTGTGGTTTCACTTCTTTCAAAAAAAAAAAAAGAAGAAGAAGAAGAAGAAGAAGAAGAGGAAAAAAAAAAAAGAAATATGGTAGTGACAGAAAGCACGTGAAGAAAATAAGAAAATGTAGATCTGGGGGAAAAAAAAGAGATAAGAGAATTTAAAGAGCATTTGTTAAAATTTAAAAGGAAATGACATGTTTTCAGAACTTGAACTTTTTTACAGAAAATAGGGGAAATAGGTCAGTGCAACAGATGTGTTTTGAATGTTCATTTTCTTTGAACTTTTAGCCAGAAGCATCACGCACTGAGAGAAGAATAATGATGGATACATCATGAAGAACTCTGTATGTCAAAACAAATCTTCTTCACTATCTTTTGGTAGCATTCTGTAAGAGTAATTACATGGAGAGGCTAACTTCTCCATGTAATTCATGAAGGCCATGAACCTGTCCCCCCATCTCCACAGAAAAAGTAGGGAAATTAACTAAATTCACTGAACGCAGATTATGTACATTCCTGAGAGCAACTAAAAGGTTGCTCTCCAATAAATGCATGCACTTGTAGCAAAATACTTGATTCAATAATTTTTATAAGAAAACTTTATGTTCAATCACTCTGAACTTCTGTGACAATCTGTGTATCACAGCTTTGGACACACTTCTCTACTCTCTTTTGTAATCTCTAGTCCCAGATTAAAACTTACTCCAGTTCTCCTGCTTGCAACTTGAAAAATAAAACAACTTGCTCTGGATCACGATTTCTACACAGGAGATGGCTAGAAAAAAAAAGGATTAGAGAAAAGTTGTCTGTATAAATAGATATTCAGAATCCCAGAGGTTACTTACCTTTTCTGTATCTAAATTCAAGGTCAGCCTTTCAAAGGGTGCCTTTCACTTCTGTAAACATAGAATTCATTTACTTTATAGAAGAGATAGTCGTCAAGTTATCATGTATGTAAGTCCTCTTCACAAACATTTTAAAGAATTCATTGCCTCTTTAATACCTGCTTGCTCATTGTTTCTCTCTCTTATATGCAGGCGAGTGTATACAGTGCTGCAGTGCTATAAACAGTCTTTTTTTTTTTTTTTAATTAATACTCATTTAGTACGCTTGAAGAGTAGCAGAAACATGATAATTGAAGTGCCTATAAAGAGAAATATGGCAATCAGGTGATTTTGCAGTTCATTCTTTTGTAGAATTAAATACACCTGATTTTACGAGCTTTGGTTTATTTACACAATCCTTTGCGTCAGTGCTGCCTTGAAGGCTGAAATGATCTTGTCTTTCATTTTTCATTTGCACAGAAGGTGACTGCAGTGCCTATGTTATAGTTTAATGAACTTTAGGGTGACTCATAAATCACAGCATCCTAATCTTATAAGATGTATTTTCTCAAGTCTGTAATGATTTTTTCTGTCCAGAGTGTCATGTTCTCCCTAAATAGTTCAAAGTATTGTCTCAGGTTGGCCTCCCTGCAGATTTTGGAAATACTGATGTATGGAAAAGAATACCAAATAGTTGTATTTTCACAATATTTCAGCTTTTCTAAGCAGAGATGATGGTGTTATACATGAAGATTGGAATCCAGACATTTGGTGCTAACTTCAGTGTTCCCAAACCTATCTTTGTACCCCTAGCCAAATGAGTGTTGACACATTCTATATACATGTTATCCACCCACACGCATGCACTGTACTGAGCTGTTGAGAAGCTGAGGATCCTGGCAGTTACTACTCCCAGAGAAAGAGTACACACATCAGCTCCACTTTGAACCTTTTTGATCCTAGCATTCATTTTACTGACAACATATGTGCTAAGTATCTGGGCCAATGCACCAAACCTAGACATTGCATGAGATTGTCACACTTTAGTTGCTTAGCATAGAAATAACATTTAATCTGATGCTGATCTGTGCTTTGCGTGGAATTGGCCATCCATTAACTGGGAGATAGCAACTACAAGGATCAGAAACATTATTAATGCTTCACCCATTTTCATTTATGTACTTGGTGCTTTATTAATGTCTCCCTCTTTCGCTCCTTCCTCACCTCACTTAATCCACTTGATGAACAAAAGTGAAGGACTTTAGTGGCATCTACTTTATATTATTATTCCAGTCCAACTGTGCTTTCTGCGAAGGCACTGATACAATATCTGTGATTGGTTTCATAACTTCACATAAGGAAAATCACACTAACCTAAAAATTATTTTATAGCAAACTAATGACTCCATCCGATGCTTACCTGTCATTAGAAACTAATGCACTTGAAACATCATGGGATGAGTGTAATTCAGAATCCTTTCAGTTGAGATCCTGAGCTGTATATGCATGTACAGTACCTACACATTTGGGGTTTTTTTGCATAGTGCTGAAGGTTCATCCAGTAGAACTTTGTGTGCAGCCTGGGAATAAACACATATAATTGAATGTATGTGGAAAAAAAAAAAAAAAAAAAAAAAAAAAAAAAAAAAAAAAAGATGCAGTGAATAAAAATCAATACCTTAAAAAAATTTTACCATGAAAACTAATTGAACTTTATGTTCTTCATAACTCAGCTTCCTAGACTGCAAGAATTATCCAGGTGCCAAATAATTTTGAAAGAAATACTCATGCTAGCACATATATATTGCAAAATACGCTAATCATGAAGAAAAGTTACCTGTACACTTATTATTAAGAGATCTATTAAATACAGGCAATCCACAGTGTAGGTATACCAGGCAAATCTGAAATGATAATACTTCCAATTGCTTAATATTGAGTCATTATTACTCTTAACATAATCACCTTATTAGCTTCCCCTTACAATAGTGTGGTGGGTTGGCCACAGTCAGCAGCCAATCATCCACACAGCTGCTCATTCACTCAGTCCTTCTCCAGCAGGAAAGGGGAGAGAAGAGGAAGACCAGAAGTGAGAAAACAGGTAGGCAGAGGTAAAGACAGTTCAATAGGTGAAGGAAAGGTGAAGTAAAATTAAAGTAAAAGTAAAGTAAAGTGAAAAACAAATCACAAATGGTGCAAAGTGTATCAATCACCACTTCCCACAGGCAGATTGATGCCCAGCCATGAGCAATGTCTATCTTGGAATGCAATCCCCTTCATGTTTCTTCTAATCCAATATTATTGCTGTTCCTGGTGTTATATACAGTATAAATTATCCTTTTGGCCAAGCTGGGTCAGCTGTCCAAGCTGCATTTCCTCCCAGCATCTTGCCCATCACCAGCCTACTTCTAGAGTGGAGTGGGAGGAAGAAGAAAGTTACAATAGATACAAAGAGAATGACCTGGTGCTGTGCAAGTGCTGTTCAACATTTGCCAAAACTGTGTTATCAAATCTATTCTAGCCACAAATCCAAAATACAACACCATATGGGCTGTTTTGGAGAAAGTTAACTCCATCTTGGTCAGTGCACATGCAAGTTGTTTTATTTTTTCAGTTAAGAATCTCAGAGATAATCAGTATTGTTTTGGAAGAAAAGCCATCTTAATCTAGTGATAATTGAAAATTGTGGTCCATATAGAGAACCATAGTATGTTTTAACCTTTTATTATCTTTTGGGGAAGGAATTTCGTCTGTTCTGAGCATGGGAAGGAAGAATTCACAAAATGAATGTTCACTTAAAAGCACCTTTTTACTAGCATAGCTTGTTAGTATCTCCCCTGTAATGCATGCAGGAGCACTCCACACAGTTAAAGGTAAGTGCTCAGGTGCAAATTTGCTAGCATAAATAAAGATATCAGTCTTTAGAGAACACTAGCCAATGCAGTGTACCTCAAGAACTGCATGCACTCAGAGCTCATATAGCTCTGCAGCTCTCTCTGTCTGACTGGGTCTGCTGCTGCTGCTGCTGCTGCTGTTCCTCCTCCTCCAACTCTCTGCCATGTTAGAAATGATTCCTTCAGATATGAAAGAGTACCTGATATCATCAGCAAACATGCACAAATCCAAATAGCTATCCACAGAGTGCAAGTTATCATTTTAAGGAACCAGATATTAATCATAAACTGTGTAAGAATCCCTTTTATAAGACTGAAAACAAAATAGGAGTTCAATATATGAAATTTAGAATTTTTTCAAAGCCTCTGACATGGTCCCTCACCACATCCTTCTCTCTGATTTGGAGAGGTGTGGATTTGAAGGATGGACTGCTTGATGGATTAGGAATTGGCTGGCTGGACACAGCCAAAGGGTTGTGATCAATGGTTCTGTCTCAGGGTGGAGGCTGGTCTCAAACAGTATCCCTCAGGGGTCAGTCCTGGGACCAGTGCTCTTCAACATCTTCATCAGTGACACAGATAATGGCATCGAGTGCACCCTCAGCAAGTTTGCAGGCAACACCAAGCTGAGTGGTGCAGTTGATACACTGGAAGAAGGAAGGGACCTGGACAGGCTGGAGAAGTGGGCCCATGAAAATCTAATGAGGCTCAATAAGGCCAAGTGCAGGGTGCTGCATTTGGGTTGGGGCAACCCCGGGTATTTATATAGAATGGGGGAAGATCTCCTTGAGAGCAGTCCTGTGGAGAAGGACTTGGGGGTCCTGGTAGATGAGAAGCTGGACATTGAACCAGCAGTGTGTACTTGCAGCCCAGAAGGCCAACTGTGTTCTGGGCTGCATTAAAAAAGGAGTGGCCAGCAGGGAGAGGGAGGTGATTATCCTCCTCTACTCAGCTCTTGTGACGCTCCATCTGGAGTACTGCGTCCAAGCCCGGGGCCCCCTGTACAGGAAGGACATGGAGCTCTTCAAGTGGGTCCAGAGGAGGGCGACTAAGATGATCAGAGGGCTGGAGCACCAGGAAAGGTTGAGAGAACTGGGCTTGTTTAGCTTGGAGAAGAGAAGGCTCCAGCGAGACCTCATTGTGGCCTTCCAATATTTGAAGGGAACATATAAACAAGAGGGAGAATAGCTGTTTATGAGGGTGGATAGTGATAGGACAAGGGAGAATGGCCTTAAACTGAGACAGGGGAGGTTTAGGTTAGATATTACAAGGAAGTTTTTCACACAGAGGGTGGTGACACACTGGAACAGGTTGCCCAAGGAGGTTGTGGATGCCCCATCCCTGGAGGCATTCAAGTCCAGGCTGGACGTGGCTCTGGGCAGCCTGGTCTGGTGGTTGGCTACCCTGCACATAGCAGGGAGGTTGAAACTAGATGATCATTGTGGCTCTTTTTAATCCAGGCCATTCTATTTCTATGAAATTTATTATCTTGTTCTGAAACTAACATTTTCAAAGAAGAAAGACTACTGGCTGGAGTGTATCATAAGAAGTAAGGTTGGAAATACTGCAAGAGTTGAGGGTTTGAGCAGAGAGAGCCTAATGTTATATGCTTACTACTGACTTGGGAAAAGTTATCTGACCTAAATTTATGACAGGATTAGTAGGAGCATGCTGAGTTTTGGTCAGTGTTTTGTAGTTAAATATAACATTGTGGCAGGGGTTAATATTAAGGTTAGGGTTTAAGTTACAAAACATGCTTGTGAACTGAAGTTAATAAAGGATCTAACCTTAGGTAAGCCTGCCATTTTAGAATCAGAGCTAATTCTTCAGAGTTCTATGGAAAAATTCTGTTTTATCTAACAATACCATATTCTCTAAGTTTCAACCTATGGTTAAGTGGGTGCATAAAAATAGAGGGAGTTAAAAGATGTAGGCAACAATGAAATCAGAAGAGCTATGCTAGTCCTACTTTGTGTCTGGTTCCACTGAGGCTTAGAATACAATCCAAAGTTAGGTGCCTAGCAGAACTGTGCCTAGATCAAAAAAGTCAGTATAATCCCTTAGGTCCAAATAACACTGCTACTAGCCCCCCCAGAAAAAACTGAAAAAAATTCCTTTAGGTCCAAATAACACTGCTACTAGCCCCCTGCAAAAAAAAAAAAAAAAAAAAAAAAAAAAAAAAAAAAAAAACAACCTCAAAAAAATTCCTTTAGGTCCAAATAACACTGCTCCTAATTTTAGCCCAGATATTTTGTCTAAGCACAATACTAAAACAAACCCTCATCTCTCTGCATTTCTTGCTCCAAGCCTCAGATTTAACTCAAGTGTAATTTAATGGAAGACACTTATCATACTTCCCTTCACATATAACAAGCCCTAAAGTTACACTAGTGAACATTTCTAAACCAAGAATGGATCACGTATCAGACTTAGTACATTTCAGTATCCTAACAAATTTCTACACCTTCAGTTAGGAGTAATTTCACTAACAGTCCAATCACTATCAGACACCTAACCTTATATGCAAGCTAAAGTCTCACAATAACAGGAGGTTACTGGCATATTTATGAGAAAATATGAGGCATGTTTTCCATTTCCAGAATAATGTACTATAAATTTAAAGGTCCAGGATTCTGTACTGAGCTTCATGCGTTGGCCATCACTTAGCCTTGTATAAACTCACAGCATGAGTCAGGGTTCAGATTCAGAAATGCAGGAAGGTCTAAAGTGTAATCAGTGCTGGCATTAATTAAATTGGCTTTAATTAAATTAGATTGATCCTATCAGACTGATTGCTTTAGGAATTTACTGTGCTCTCTAGTAGTCAGGTTTCTCAATTGAAGCTGAAGTTTTATGTTCAAGAGTAGACTTTGGTTTTGGACATGAAGTGGCCAAAGTTCATCCCTACCTTCTAAATCTTTCCAAACACAGACACAAGTAGAGCTCAGCACCAATTTTTTAAACCTATTTCTAGCCCTTAACTGGCAATAATTAACTCTAGAACAAAAGACTGTTACATACAGCACTTACTTCCAGAGCAGTATTTTGTGATTTTATTCATGAGTCTAGGACCCTAACTTTACTCTTGGGCTTAATTCTAGAGCAATAGATCAAATTCAGCAAGATTTTGGTCATTTAAGAAAAGTCAGAAAACCTCTCTAAACTCTAAAACCTCATCATGTTGCTAGAAAGAAGGCAGACTTACATATGACTCAGAATAAATTTGAATGGAGAATGCCAATGAAATTCAATATTAGTGGTAGTTTAAAAGAAGGATATTGGCATAGTTTTTAAGCTTCAGGATTGAGAGCATGGTTAAACACATTCCAAAAGTGTTAATTTCTAACTTTAAGAAACATCAAAAAAGAAAAAAAATAGATCATGGAAATGGACTATGAAAATACCGAGTATCTTACTTTTTAAAGTAAAGAAAAAATGTCTCATTAAAATACAAATATCTATACACTCAGTTGTCACACTAAACTCTTTGTTCAGAGTATCCTCCAGAAGACTTTGCAGAGCCTAGTTAAGCCCTTTAAATTACACTTAAACAAATCTGTTTTGTCAAACCAAGAATCTGGTTTGAAAGGAGTGGCAAACAGCATGAGTCCACAACAGTGAGATACAAAAAGAGAATATGATAGAAAAGAGTGGCAGAAAAGAAAAAGATACAGAACACAAGTAGTTAAACTGAAAGATAATAGGTATTTCATAAGCTGAAGGAGAAATAAAAATCTCCACATGATCTATAAAATCAAAAAGAAATCAAGTGCTTTAGCACTTAACAATGCAACTATTACATAATGCATTATTTTATTGCAGATTTACAATTAATGCAACTGTTATTTCTCATAAACTGTATTACAGCATGATAATATATATGGGAAAGAACAGATAGCAGGAATGATTTCCTGTATGCTTTGGTCCAATTAGTATAAAATGAGGCTTGTTTTAGATTCAGTGGTCAAAATTTTCTCATAAGAACTATTTACCCTATTAGCTTGGGATATATTTCTCTCCCAGATTAAATGAATAGGGCTTGTGTCTTTGTATGTTTTTCCTGTGAATCCTTATTTAGCAACAGGAGATATTTCAACCATTGTCCAACATACTTTTGGAACATCTTCTATTATATCCTGAAAAATACACTGATGAAAGTAAATATCTACTCCTCATTCTATTGGGATTATTTGTTCCTGCTGAGGCATCTTAAAATGATGATATTTTATCCTACTGCATGCAGAAATACAACCTCTTATTTGAAAAATTCTCCATGGATTAGAAGTGTTTATTACAGCAGATTTGGACAAGTCACGTGTTATTTCCAAAAATACCTTTAACTCAGATGGACCTGGTACAATGCACTGATATGCACCCACTATCAAAGGCAGAAAGGCTGCATGTGGAATGTAAAATAACTGTGGGCCAAGGTGCAGATAGCGATGGGACAAAGGCCACATCAGACCGTGGCTACCTGAACCAGAAAAAATATGACTTGTCATATAATTCTCAAAGGCCTTCAGAGTTTGACCTCACAAAGATCCTACCAAGGGCAGCGTATCTGTACTCTCTGTGCTCTGTGTCTTTGGAGTTTTTATCCTATCTGTGGAAGTTGGAACTAGATTCAGCTTTCCCGAACTGAGTCAAAAATCAGAGCCACTCAAAACAGAAATGCCCATAAGTGATAATGAAAATTTGACTTCCTGGAAGAAATGAAAAAGTTATTTGACTACAGCACTGGTTATCCCTTGAAACTAACTGGGACTTGAGAGAGACAAAACAGACGAAATGAAAGGAGTAAAAAGAATTCTGCAGTTCAGTAACCTTTATATGTGTGTGTGTGTATAAAATGCCTTATGCTGTTGCTTATAAAAAGTTTTTTACCTCATAAAAAGTTTTGTTACTGATCCTATTGCTCTTATCCTCCTTGCCATGGGCAAAGCTACTAGATCAGGCTACCCAGGGCCCCATCCAGCTTGGCCTCCAACACCTCCAGGTATGGGGCATCTGCGGCTTCTCTGGGTAAATTGTTCCACTACCTGAATCATGAATATAGTGTACATCATTAATATCATGTTACACCTTCTTTGAGGAAGAGTACATGCAAGAGTAAACACAAATGGAGTAAGGTATCCACCAGAATCCCATAAAACGCATGAGTTATCACCTGTATAGATCTAAATCTTTAAGACCTTTTCTCAACTTCAGAATAAACTGTGATTCCTTGTAAAGAACATCTGCGTTTGATGCTACAAAAGAAACTCTGGCATCTTCTGCGTTCCCACCTAGTGAAAATTCCAGTATATTCCAGCCTCCAATGCTTTTTCAGCTTTGAAATATTTATGTGGGGCTGCATCATTATTTTTCAATTTAAAATTAGCTCTTGAATCGGTATTTTCAATATTTCTCTGAAACCGACAGCTTAGAGGAATAGAAAGTTCAATAATTCAGTTCTCAAAAATGAGCCCTTCACAAGAAGGGCTGTTTAGCACTCCAGAAATATGAGCAAATGTGTTTTGTTTCATTTACACAGTCTCTGCTCACCTCCTGTAACATGCAAGCAGTTTGCTTCTTAGAGAAAACATTTGTTTAGATGCAACCACAAAAAGTGTTCTTTGATCACTGCAAGTAGCTGACTTCTGTCTATGGAATGTTTCCATCAGCAGAAATACTGTGATTTAAGCTAGTAAGATGCCATTGTGCAGCATGTTCTTTGGGAATCTTTCTGTCTGTATTTTCTTATTATTCTTGGAAGATCAAAACCAAAAATTGAACTACCGTCATTGTTGTGAGGACTCTGGACCTGTGTAAGCACCTCAGGCCAGCTCCTGTTGTAAAGTGTTGAGGACAGGACATAATTACAGACGAGATTTTTCTCTCTTCTGGTAGCAAGAAACTGGGTAACTTTGCAGAGCGCACTTATCACACATTCAGGCCCAAACCGAGAACAAGGCTGTGGTTTTTGCCTAGTCAGTTGAACAGAGTTTGTGGGCAGGTTGGAGGAGGGGGAAGGGCTCCCTTTCTATTTCTTCCTCCCTGCCTGTGACACATTACTATTTTGAGACTTCATTTACTGAACTGGGGATTTTTCAGTCTGTTCCAAGAAAAGAAACATAAGTACCCCCACAAGGTATGCATTTGTGTTTGGAGAGCACAGATAGCATGCTAAGCAAGGTATGTGCTCTTGCCTGCTTTCTTTACTCTGGGGAAAACAAAACATATTTGAACAGATTGTCAGAGAAGAATACATATAGGAATTAGAGAAAGTATTGCCAAAAAAATCTGTTCATATTTTATTTGGTTTGCTCTGCCTATATCTGCAAACTATACAATTTACATAACACTTGGTTGCATGTTAACAAATGCTAACATGAACAAATATTCACAGACATTCTGAACTGACAGAAGACTTCACAAAATACTGTTAAAGAACTGTACGTTCCTCAGAAATTTCAGATTTATGGTTATCCCAGAAGCAGAAACAATAAGATAACATACATGATTAAACCTGTCATTCCCATAGTGAAAACTCACGAATAACACATCGTAAGTACTGGATTTTTATCTTCTGGTGATGCCTATTGTATGCTATGTGAACACACATAGCATGCTCCCCCCTTGAGAGGCTGAGTATCTATTTCAGCAGTGTAACACTTATTGCAACACACTCACCAATTGCCTGGGAACTAAAAATGGCTACACTTGTCTTCTACATTATTTTCAGTAAATCATTCAGTATATTCTTGTTTAATTGTTACAGATCTCAACTGCCTTCTGATGATGCAAAGGAAATGGAGAACATGCAAGTCAAAATGCTATTTGCAAGGTACATCTTGGATTAGATCCTGTATATTATTAGAAATTCTTTATTGAGAGACTGGCAGCTTCTTTTGATTGTATTCACTATAGTAGCTTGGAGCAAATACTCAGCTTCTAATCACTTTCCTCTCAAACATTTCCCAGTTTCAGCAGAGGCATAATTAAGCAGGGTTACTAAATAGTTGAAAATAAGATATTCCTTGCTAGGTTTTTACCTGGAGACATTTATTACGAATAAACATTTTAACTTAATTTTTAACTGGTGCTCTTTTAAAAAAGATGAACATATATTGCTGTTATACTGTGGCATGAATACACCTGATCTCTAACCACATAGCTTGTTTAGGATGCACTACTTCCAATTTGCCAAATGTTGTGCTGCAAGAGGATGAGGTTTGGAAAAGAGCAGTCTAAAAATAGATCTGCTGATCCCACAGTGGTCGTTACTTTACTCCCAGGCTTTATGTCTAGCTGAGCAGAAGAGCTTGCTGAGGTGCTGGTGCAATAACCTCACTAACTCTTCTCTGCTGTTTCAGGCTTATCACTTCAGCATCTATATAGACCCCATCTTTGAAATCTGCATTTTCTAAACTGTGTGTATTACAGGAAAGAACTACATTCTGTGCAAATGTTATGTATAAATAATTTCAAGATACAAAGAATACCGAGCCTGTAGACTAAATATATGCAGCAGCACATCTACAGCTGGAAAAAAAAAATAATGTCTGTGATTTAACTGTTTCTAGCAGAAGGAAGTTTATCTCATTCTAAACTATTCTGTCTCATTTTCTGAGTGTTTTTCCTCCTATTCTTTTTTTTCAAAATATATTCAGTGCTACTTACAGTACCTTCCACAGACTATATTTAAAACACCATAAATCATACACTACTCAACACCTGCAGGCACAATCAGTTATAATTCAATTGGTAAGCTTTGCTAAATGCAGCAAGGGTTCCAATCATCCAGCTGAGGTGAGGTTTTGCCATCTGCTTCAAAACAGTCACGGAAGACAAAAACCAAACAGAGCTGACGTGCAAGTCTCTCAAGGAGAAAAGAAGCTTTGGGGTGCTAAATGTCAAAAGCACTTACTTCTCAACCCACCCAAGTGTTGAGTCAGCTGTGTGGTTTGAAGATAAATGACCCAATGAGCCTAAATACTATTGCTATGGCAATTTGCAGTGCCTAAAGGAGGGTATTTTAGTCTATTGTGTTGCTTCTTTATCAAAACTGTAACACCACCTGAAGCATAATAGCTTTGTTTCCAAATTAACAACACATAAACCTATGAGTAAAACAGAATAGCAGTAAAGTGCCGGTAGTCTCTTAACTGCACTTAATTTTCTAGCAAATATATAGCTGAGCAGGTGCAGGGGGTGGCCTTATGAGAGACTCAAAATGACTGCCGTGCTACCTTGTAAAATTGTTGTGAGAACGTTGTCCAAATACTACATGTTATCTTCTTTCATTTCTTTTTTTTCCCCCCTCCTCATTGAGCCAAGGCTTCCAATGTAGACTTCTTAGAAAAGTGGTGCTTGGCTTGCTTCCACCAACAGCCACCAAATAGAAGTTACCTCAGATATGGGTTCTTGTTTACAAACGTCCTCATCATCTCCCCTTGTCTCTTCATAAACCTTGGACAGTGTCCATCAAAGAGAACACTGATAGATCATGTCTCATTTCAGCCACACAGCCCTTCCTTAAGTAGATCCATGTATTTTGAAGCCATCCCAAGGAGGAAATAAAAATCATTTTCAGCAATTCCTTTAAAAAATCAGAGCAAAAAGAAGCTGTACAATGTATGGAGATGACAGGAAAACAAGAAGTAAATCAGAGAGCTTTCAGAGGCTGATCAATGAGGCTAAAGGCTCAGTCTGCTTTGATATGGTCTCACAAGATTCTACTGCTAAGTTGGGGTGCAATTCAGCTGGCATCTGGTATGTTCAGGCATATAGAAATTAACAGTTCCAAGAATTAAGAGAAAAGTCCTTTACTAGTCTGTGTGACAACAATATTCCAAAAAGATATTCTAAATGGCTTTTAGTACCTATGCCTGTATGGACAGTTAGTAGAGCAGCCTGCAGGGGCACTTGTTCTTGCTACTGTTGAGGAGGCAGCGCGATATTCATTTCAGGAGGGTCCATCCCGTACACTGTTTCTGTATAAGGACACCCTACTGATAAAATAAGCTATTCTGAATTACAGGTTCCTTCATAGTAAAGCCTCCTTTTGAAGTGCAATTAACAGGTACAGATGCCTCACACTACACAAGAGTGTAACTGAAACCATGTATAGTAAGAAATTTTTAAAGTAACTTTTCCCGTGATCTCACAAATGCATATAATTTTTGGTCAATAGATAGCAATGAATTTGTTAAACATGTTTAAACATACTATGTCTAACAGTAGATGCTGTGCAGAGACAGCTTTATGTTCACTTCATTATGCACAATAATATACTCAGTATTTTAAATTTAATGCAGGTGATGTTGGCTCAAAAATGACTTTTTCAGAAAATGATAATTCTTAGGCAAGAAAACAAAATAATCTTCCATGTGTAGGGTTTCCTTCGTACTTCTAAAGCATCTTGAAAGCAACAATTTTAATAAACTTTTGCAAGCATTAGTCAGGGTTTGCAACAATCTGTAAGACTGCATTAAAACTAACACATGGTGGATAGGAGTTTTGTTATGTTCAGTAGTAACTGGTCCTTAAACAGCCTTTCCCCACCCCCACTCCCCTCTCAAATATCAACCACGTGCTATCTTTAAGTGTGAGTGAAGTCCTGATTATTTACTTCTCTCAGTAAAAGGGGGGAGATGAAAATATGAATTTTAAAGAGTTATTGGAATTAAGTTATTAGAATTAAGCCAGAACTATGCAAAGTTATTAAACTAAAATTCTGAACTCCATAGTCTTGATTCACTTTTAAGGTTCATTCATAACCATAATTCATATAAAAAAAAAAAAAAAAAAAACAGGATTATTTTATCATCTGTTACTTCAGTTGTCCCCAGCTGCATGCAGTCTGAGAGTTTCCTAAGTGTTCTCTTGTGAGTCTCAAGTCAGAGTGATATTTGTACGGATGATGTGATATTTCTGCTACAAATTGTGTGATTCATTTTGCCTAGCAACAATAGCAACTGTACTGTTATCTGGTCAATATATACAATTCAAATCTAGCATCGAAATCTTATTCTTTAAAACCATTTCCTATGTTCAGATACTGATTTGGAAGTTGACAGAGTGAATCTCTAAAATAAAGCTGGAGTCACCTAAAACAATGCTACATAAAGTTAGCATCAAAATTATATCACGGTTTCCTGTTGTGTGATCTAAAGAAAATAGAGCTGTGGTGATTCTGCTTTGTTGTGTTGAATCCTATATAATGATCATAGAAAATGTCATCTGTTCTAAGGTTTTGTTCTGCATTAGCTTATTTAATTTTATTTCTAGTCATTTTACCCTCACTTCTGTGAATGCATATGGTTGCTTTATTTTCTGTACTTCTGACTTGCTTGAACTGACCTAAGAAACATGGTCACTATATGGAAGCAACAAAAACCCTTCACTCCTCAGGGTAAGGTTAGTTGGTTAAGAAGCAGCAGAAGAACTAGAATTGTAGAGTGAGGGAATTTTCTTAACCTTAATGACCTGAAGTTCACGTTCTGCTTCAAAACTCCATGACAACAGCTATTCTTGCTCCTTCTATCATTTTCTGTGGATAAACATTTACTTAGCTTACATTTGTGAAGTATTTCTTCACTCTGATCATATGTGTAAAAAGTTCTTAATTCCTAATTCTGTAGGAGTTCTTGTCTGTGAGTTAAGTATGATTCAGTTACTACTGGCTATGAGATAAAATGAACTCAGTGTTCACTTTGTCTCACCAGATTGTAATCCTTTCTTGCTAAAGGAAAACAAGACAGTTACAAACTTTACTACACAAACAAATAAAATACTTCAATCAAGATAATTTAATGTTAATCAAGAAATCCAGTATTGTGGAAAAAGATAAATCATGTTTACCTAATTCTAATGTTTTAATTCACCTTAAAAAGAAAATACAAATCTGAAGAGAATAAAAATTTGTTACTTTTGTTTCAGAAATGCATTTATTCAGGATATTTATTTGTACAAGGCAAAATTTTCACATTAACCAGCACATATACTTCACTGAATTATAGCTTTCACATGCAAAAGACTGCATTAAGGTTTGGGTGTCCACCAATATTAAATGGTAAAAACTCCAAACCAATAAACAAAATATCAAGTTTAAGTTAAAAATGATGGTGATTAGTACTATCTGTCTACTGTCTGAACAGGAGGTGGCTCCAGCTATCCATACCCAAGGGACACCAGCATTTCCTTATCATTATCATTAGGTTGCAAAAACTCAGAACTCAGAAGAGATTTGAATATAAAATGATCTGAAGGAAAAGATGAGAGCTTTATCTCCAAATTCAAATCACTTGAACTGTGAACAGTATGCAGAATGAAGAGGTTAAAAAGAGGTAGTGTTCTTCTATATCTGTATCTGTTTTTAAATCTGGTAACTTGTATTAATAATGGAATCACATAAAATGCGTATTTTCTTTTACATTAGACAGTTGTCTGATTTTGAAAGTGACTGTTTAGTTCTACCAAATTCAATGGCATTCCATTCATTTCCATGATAATCTCAAAACCTGGAGTACTGGGTGTATCCTACTGGGCTAACACCTTCTAATACTCCAGAATATTCAGAAAACTTTCTTGCTTTTTGGAAAGCAACATATTGTGAGAATGATTGTATCTATCTGTGGTACAGCTATCCTCTCTGCTGCAGCAGATATCAAAGTTGCATAACAAAAAAATATAAAAATAAATCAAGGACTTCACACTTTACAGACAAAAAGATTATTTATGGAGTGGAATTGTAGTGGGTGTCTACTCTGGCAGGACAAACTATCTGCCTAAAATCATTACAAGAAACATTACATTGGCACTTGCTTCTGAATGAATGAAAATCTAAAGAAAAAATTTAGCCACATTAATGAAGTAATAGAAAACAGAATATTAGTCTCCCCATTTTCATTAACAGAATGATTTGTACTTGATAGTTCCATAGGGGGAAAAAAAAAAGAGAAAAGAAAAGAAAAGAAAAGAAAAGAAGAGAAGAGAAGAGAAGAGAAGAGAAGAGAAGAGAAGAGAAGAGAAGAGAAGAGAAGAGAAGAGAAGAGAAGAGAAGAGAAGAGAAGAGAAGAGAAGAGAAGAGAAGAGAAGAGAAGAGAAGAGAAGAGGGAAAAAAAAAAGGAAAAGAAAAAGAATAAGTAGAAAAGTTTTCACAATAAAAATCAGAACATTAGTGGAAAATTGTTTAAATATGACATATGTGATATTGTCAAGATCTGCTTAGATCTTATCCAAACCTACAAAACCCTAAAGCATTTATAGTTTCCAGAGAAATAAAATTCTGGACAGATGCTTACAGAGAAAGCTGCCTCATTCCACTCTGAGCTGCTATCCTGGGAAACTCCAGTTCCCAATTGCTAGAAGATACCACTACCTGGAAATGCAAGTGGAGGAAAACTGGAACACGTCTACCTGGAAATGCAAGTGGAGGAAAACTGGAACACTAGTCCAAGTTGTAGCTGATTAGAGGTAAAGAATAATATAATGATTTCAATAGAAACCAAATTATTTCCTAAAATATTTGTATTTTTTAAAAATGTGTTGACTAACTTCTTAGAGTTTTGTGGATTGTTTGATTTCTATACATAATAAATACCTTAATGTTTTTTCTCCTATTTTTCTGTGGCTTAACTTCTGTCTTACATAAGACTCCTTAAGAAAGCAACTTCAGATTTTCCCCAGGTCTGGATCTAGACAGACACAATAGCTCTTAATGCTACCAGTGCAACATGCACATCCCAGGTTAAGCTTGACTGCAGTTTTGTGGTTGTGTTAAACTGTACATGCACACAGCCTGGACTGTGCTTGGTTCAGTGAATAATGTCTTCAAAATTATGCTTGATTATTGTTCAAAAGCCCAGACAACTGTATGCTTCAGTTCTTTTATCTGAGTAAGGATAATACATAGACACAGATGCCCTTATTCCTGGCAGACATCTTGAAGACTTAGGAAAGGATATATTTTTCTGCCTTTATGTTTTGGAGTGTTCAATCTAACAGGCATCTTCAGAGCTTACCAGGCAAGATAAACCCTACATTCAAATTTAAAAAATTAATATATATATATATATATATCAAGGGAAACAAGGTATCTTGCATTTCTATGCTTCTATGTTATGCTTGCATTTCTCTGGGGAATGTTCTAACTACCCAGCTATACATTGATGCATTGTGTTGTCTCAGTCCTTCCTATCAAAATTAATCCCCTCAGTCTAATTAAATGTTCCATTTGGTCAAGAAGAAACATTACTTTGTGGTTTGATAACTAGTGTATTCACCTGGGAATTAATTTTTAAGTAACAAAATATTTTACATCGGACATTGACTGCATGAGTTTTCCATGTAGTAAGGGAAAATGTCCTAATCAAAGAGATACCACATGTCCAATGAACTTCAGTTTTCACAAGTATCACATAATATCCTTATCAGGAGAAGCCATGGTGACCTTTACACTTCTAGTCTTATTGTTAGCAAATTCATAGGAGACAAAGAAAATGCAGCTCTAATTTACCTGAACTGCGTAATCTCTGGCATCCTGCATGACTGGATGTTGAGTGGAAGAAAAAGGCATCCATAACTTCTCTATCCCCTTCCCTGTGACTACCAACAGTGGATAAAATCCAGTGGATCAGGAATAAATAATGAAAATGCACATTATGGGAATTTTCATTGGGAGCTACATAAATTGGCAGATAATTCAGTTAATTTTAGTTCTTATCAAATTTATACCAGTACAAGGAGTCTATTTTCCTAAATGGAGGCTCTGGATCCCATAAGGCCAAAATCCTTTTGTGTATGTGTCTCTACAGGGATACTACTATGATTGCACTTTAATGCCCTAGACTATCATCTTAGCAACTAGAAGAAGCATAACCAAACATTCCTAATGATCCCATCTTTTCTAATCTTTTTATAGCACCAACCTTATTGAGTTATGAGTAAGGCTTTATAGGAATAGTAGCATAACAAGACAGTGGATGGATTTAAAAAAAAAAAAAAACAACCATCATTTTCCTATTTGACAGCCTTTTGGAGGAAGAATGGAGTGGGATAGTTGTGGAAATGGACTATAGTAGAATCAGTAATTTCTTTAGCTCCCACAAATCTCATGACAAAACCTTAATTGAGTTAATGCAAATATTTAGCCCTAAGTAAGAAGAAATAATACTCTGTCGTCTTTTTATTATGAAAAGAAATCTTCCCTTTGTGCTGAAAAGGCAAAATACTTAATATCACCTTCAAGAAAAAGAGAAATCTCTACACCTAACAAACAGTAGTTAATTTAGAAAATAACTCAGTTCTGTTGTTTCGGTTCCCTAATCAGCTGACATGCCTTGTTGTCTTTTTGGCATGTTATCTTACCCCTATAAAAATACTTGACAACACTGCATTTTTCCCCTGTGCCATTTAATTTGAGCTTTAGATTGAAAATGTAAATAAAGGGGAAACAGCATATACATTGTTTGCAATAAGCAACAGGAGTCTTTCATTCTTTCAATTTTTGAACAAGATGTAAAGGATTGTTTGTTGATCTATGGTTAGATAAGAAGCTGAGTTCAGAGTTCAGCTCTCTTGCACAACTTCTGCCTCATTTACAGGCTCTTCTGTAAAGCATTTAAAATATAGCACATTGGTACTGCATCGTATTTCACTAGATGAAACATAAAGCCTCGCTTGTATGAGAAGTCAGAAAAGCCACAATGTAAGTGAAGAACAGTTGCAAAAAGGTTAGTTCAGGTCAGAGAGCTGTTATACCGGCTAGTACATAGTGTATGAGTCAATTACTGCCATAGAGACAAAATGAAGATAAGCAATGGCCACACATAAGAACAAGGAAAGAAGAAAAGTTAAAAAAAGAGGTGGCCAGAAAACTCCTGAAGCGTTCTGCCAGAAGAGAATGATTCCCTAACACCTTGGCAAGGACTCTACTAAATTAATTTTTCAGTGAAGCAGAGTGGATGAATCTTATTGTAATCCTGTGCAAAATAAAAGAACAGACAAAAAAAAAAAAAAAAAAAAAAAGCCCAGGGGAAAAAATAGTTATAAAAATATACATTCAGCTCAAGCATACAATAAAGAACTTCATGTTTCTGTAAGCAAGAAGTTATTCAATCATTCCAAGATAGACATTTTTTAAGTTTCTGTACCATAAACACTCTTACTCACTTTCAGACTCCAAAGTTAGGTCTGACATATAAAACTTGCAGTTGTAGAGCACCTATGGTCACAAACTAAAAGTTGACAATCTAAAAATTACATGTCAACATGCATGTTAAAACACATGGAAAATGAACATAGAATAATATATGCCCAGGAAATTCTAAAAGTAGATACACAAGTCATTTTTTCTTCACCTAAGTAAGCTGGTCAAAACAAGCATAACATTTAAGAGGGAAATTATTGGAACATTGCAGACTCAAGCCTAATTTTGTTGATTTATGGAAACACTGGCCCAAGAGAAAATTGTGCCTGTGCAATAGATCTCATGCTGAGTGTTTCAGGCCTGCTTTCCAAGACCATATGGTTGATGTCACTTAAAAAACATTCACAGGACAGTTTTATACTGTACACATAGGCCTGCTGAAGAAACTTCCTCTCTGCATACCCAATGCAAGTCACTTTTGCATAGTACTTAATTCAGCATACACAAAAGTACATGTTGTACTTTAATACTGCTTTGTGGGTAAATATTCTTACATAAGAGGCTACAGAAGATTCATGTCCCAGAAAAGTGATTAGGATCCTCCTAAGTACTGAAGACAGCCCTTTTCCATCTGTCCCTCAGAGTGACAGTGACTGTTTTTTCCCTATACCAGGTATACAAATTTTGAACTAGATATTTGAAGGATTGCAAAGAAAGAGAGACAGGAGCAGATGAAAAGCAGTATCCACATACCAAACATGAATTTAAAACTTCTAAAGTGCTTGAAATGGGAAACAATGATTTTAAAACTTTTAAGACTTAGGACAGAAATTGAAAATATAAACAAAAGAATAGAATAAAGGACAGAACAGAACTTCCTTTTATTCTTATTATTCAAGGCAGTTTTGGTTTCTTGCATTCTTTTGTTAAAAAAGAAAAGCTAAATCTGGAGCACTAGTGCCCAAAACCCAGAGCAGACAACAGCTTCTTCTGTATTCAGTCCTTGTGCCGAAAAAGCAGGGATTTTTCCATTTTGCGCATGATTCACAGCTTGCTGCAGTGATGCCACCAAGCCAGCAGCATGTATACCTCAATACAAATTAGCAGTGGGCTATTATTCCGCTATTTGTCATAAAAGCTCTCTCTGGGAACACAGAGCACATATTTCATTTCACCACATCTTGACAGCTGACTTGACAGAAGGCTCAAGTTAGTGCACCTCCTGCAGTTAGCAACAAAAAACTTGCAAATAGTTTCTCAGATATCACTGGCATTTTGTGAGGGCACAGAATTTTGCTAATGTGCCATCCTATTGAGGGACTCCTGCCTGACAAACAATAGAGACTCAGAAAGAGAAATTCTTGCTCCCACAGTGAACAATTCCTATTGCAAGTGCCTCGAGAACTTCAGCATTCAGAGATTAGCGGAAAATATATCATTAGTCAAAGTAAGTAGATCATATTGTTGCTGACCATCAGCTACTGATTTTCTATTTAGCTTTAACGGCAAATTAAGCACTTGCCAAAGTTGCCAAATTAACAGCGTTGACCAGAAAAATAAATTCACTTCAGGACTGCAAAACAATTCAGAGCAATTCAAATTTTCCCATGTTTTTCAATACTTGCTCCTTGGAACAAGTCTGAAGAAAAAGGACCTGCATTACTACTCATTTCACATTGGACTCTGCAGACAACACAGAACACTGCTAATTTATCGCAGAATTTCAAATCCCTGGCAGGATTCCAAAGTCATACTCTCATTTCATTTTCCTGATAAAATTCCATTATCTGGCTATTAGTCTCCAAAAAGAATTCATGTTTTATTATAAGGACTTCTTGAAACCTACCTGATCCAATTCCCTTCACCCAAATTACTTGAATATGGAAGTGCAAAGTCAGGGTTTCTTTGTCAGCATAAAGCTTCTGTTCTTCTGAGTGACACTGTTTTTGTAGCTTAATGAAATCAACAACAACAATAACAACTTAATCCTTTGGAACAAGGACATATTTCTGTTGCCAGTCTAGCCAATAATATGGAGCAACAATGGCAAACAACAATAACAACTGGAGCAACAAAAACAATGGAACAGAAAAAAGAAAACCTGTTTTTTTTAATCTTATCTAGTACCTGTGACAGGGTTTTTTGCAACTTCAGTGCAATGTTTTCATTCAGCACCACTGTTTTGGACTTATTTCTCATTTAATATTTAATATTTTATCTTTTCAATTTTAAGTCCCATCTTCTCTCAAATTTCAAGCCAAGAAATAAGATCAGAATCAGGAATTGTATTGGTAAAAACATGGGAATTTTTTTCCTAAAATATTAATTGATAAAACCAAGGTCAACCTTTGTTTTGAACGAAAGTAAACTCAGGAGGTTGATTTCTCCTCTTCTCTAAAACACTAAGGTTATAACCGTGGCATATAATATGTAAATAAATAAATAAAATATACAACAAAATAGATTAAGGAGGATGTCAGTGAGCTGAAAAAAATAGATGAGAATTGTTAATGTACTTCTTACAGAGATCTCCACTGTTATAGAGGAAGTCTTGAGGGGGAAAATAAATAAATAAATAAAGTATGTTCTGCAACTCAATGCAAAAGACACTGTTCTCTTTTATTAGGGATAAGATGACCAGTACATTTTCTAAATCTTTCATTTCCTCTTGACAAGGTGGACAGAGAACATTTAATGATGGGAAAAATATGGAACAGGCACAGTCAGAAATTATCATCAAACCAAAAAATGCCATAATGCTAAAGAGAACTTGGAATATGCAAGGAATATAAAATCTGTCATCAACTAATGAAAGCAGAAAAAATGTAATGTTGTTCTTGATGAATATTTTATCCAAAAAACTCTCAACTCCTAAATTACTAGAGCCAAATTGTTGAAAAAATAAAATGCTGGTAATAATTAACATTAAAGTATTATGCTAGAGAAGAACTATGAAAGCAACAGGATTATTTTTTGCTTTCTGCTCTCCTATGTTGAGTATAATTTCAAAGGAAAATGGTCTCAGAACAAATGACTAAATTTTTTCCATTCTTTACTCTGTGCTGGTAGACATAGAAGAAAATCTACTTAAAAGAGTGGCATATTAGATGAGTTACTGAAGATACTGTGCTGCATCAAACATTTTTAATAGAGCACAGCTAATCACCCGTAAGTATTTTTATTGGGGAAGAAGATCTGAATCTCATTGTAACTTCACCCAGATAGAGCCCATGTAGCCACAAAGTCCTTGCAAGCAGTGTAATTTAAGAGCTCACAACCATGAGATGACCGACACAATTGTTTTGTAGCATTCAAGGAATCTATCTGTTCCACTGCATTTTTAGTGAGGTTATGATAGACAAGATGAATACAAAAGAAAGGGGGATAAATTAATCTCACTTCACTGGTGGGTAAGTGAGGCATAGATCAGTGAGACAACTTCACACACTAAGACAAAACAAGCAAGTGAAGTAAGATCTCTCAAAACCCCCAAGTCTTATTCTGTATGGGGTGGTAAGGTGCTGGAACAGGCTGCCTAGGGAAGTTGTGGATGCCCCATCCCTGGAGGTGCTAAGGTGGACAACCTTATCTAGTGTCTGATTTAGTGGTTGGCACCCCTGCCTGTGGCTGAGGAATGGGAACTGGGTGATCTCTGAGGTCCCTTATAACCCAAGCCATTCTATAATTCTATGATTTTCTGTTGGCCCAACTTCCCAGCTATTGTCTCAAACTGTTATCCCAACTCAACTCAGCTTTCTGGTTTCACAAGAAAGCAAAATATCCTTATGCACATCATTTTCTGAAGTACTGCAAAATGTCACTAGATAGGTACAATATATAGATACATAAATATTTATATAAATATATAAATGCTGGTTTAAAACAACTGTATTCTCTTTTTTTTTAATGAATTATTAATGTAAATTATGAAGTTACTGTCAGTTAAAAACTAATTACATCAGGTTTTACGTATGAGTTTCCATTGTGCTGAAATAAGAATTTAATAATACAGCTGTCAGAGTAGCTACAGTTGGCTTTAAAAGCTGTCGCTCAACAAAATGGAGTCCTAAATCTTATGAAGGATAGAACAAAGGACGAAAAGCAAACTCTAGGGAAACTATTCGGTAGATTTTTGGCCTCAGCTATTTACAGCATGTTCCTCTAAATTGTTCCTAATAAATAAAATTGAAGCAAAAAATGATGGAAAAAAAATGCATTGAACCAAAGGAAATTCAGTGACTGCTGTTCACATTCTGAAATAAACTTTTCCAAATCAAATCAAGGATGCTATATTCGGCACATCCAGCCTGGTATTCCAAGCCCTTTAACTAGGATGTCATAGAGCTGCGGTTCTCTTGAAGGGAATCTCTTCTGTACCTATTTAGAATAGTTTCTGATCCAAGAGAAGAATTTGGAGCACTCTCTGGCACATACTTAATTTTCCTCACATAAAACTATAAAAGGTGTAGCATAAATATTGCTGCTTCACTAAATAACTGTGTTCAGATAAATTCATCAATAGACATAGTGAGAGCAATTATGTAAAAATTCAAATAGACAGAGCAAACAAATTAAATAGGAAAAATGTTTTGCTGAAACAAATCTAGTTTGTTACCCATAACTAATGAAGATTAGTCAGAATTTTTCAGCTGTTTTAAGAACATAATTTAAAACACTCTGCCAGAATATATTTTACAGGCAAAATAAGCATCTGTAACATAGTTTCAGTTCAGTTCCATGTCAGTAACTGATTAACATGCCTTTGCCCACAGCCCTGGTGTTTCCTGCGAAGCTGCTGTAGAGTCACCTCTTACTGTGCAGAGGTTCTATTCTATTCTACTAGGGAGCATTGTGATTTCTGGTCAGACACAGCTGTGTTGTAAGTGAAGAAAGTGTTAACGATTGCTGTTGCTTTATGTGGATTATGTCCATGAAGTCTCTGCTCTATATAGGTTAATGGCTATAGACTATAGTCTTTGAAGGCTACATCACAGCCTACATGGACAGATGAGAATCACAGAATCATAGAATATCATGAGTTGAAAGGGACTCATGAGGACCACCAACTTCAACTCCTGGTCCCACACAGTATCACCCAAAAATCACACCTTATGAATGAGGCTCAGTGCCATAACCACTGCTCCAGCAGCCTGTTCCAGTGCCTGATTGCACTCTCTGTGAAGACTCTGTTTCTGATATCCAACCTGACCCTCCCCTGACATAGCTCCTTGCTGTTCCCTCAAGTCCTATCATTGTCACAAGAATGCAGAGCTCAGTGCTACCTCTCTGCTCCCTCTTAGAGCTCTAGCTCTAAGAAGCCTCCCTCAGCTCTTCTGCTCTGGGCTGAACAAGGCACCTCAGCCAGTTCTCATGTCTTCCCCTCTATATCCTTCACTACCTTTGTAACTCTCCTTTGAACTGTGTAATAGTTTTATGTTCTTTTTGTACTGTAGCACCCAAACTGCACTCAGTACTGGAGGTGAGGCCGTGCAGTGCAGAGCAGGACAACCCCTCCCATTGCCCATATGGCAGCGCCATGCTTGGTGCACTCCAGGGTGCAATTGGCCCTTTTTGCTGCCAGGGCACACTGCTGCCTCATGTTCAACTTGCTGTCAACTAAGATCCCCAAATCCCTCTCAGCAGAGCAGTTCTCCATCCTCTCATTCCCCAGTCTGTACTTATAACCAGGGTCGCCCCTTCCCAGGTACAGAATCCAGCACTTACTCTTTTTAAATTTCATGTGTCTGATGATTGCTCATCTCTCTAATTTACCCGAATCTCTCTGCAAGCCATCTGCACCCTTGATGGAATCCACAGCTCCTCACAATTTACTCGTCAGCAAACTTGTTCAAAACACTTTTTAGTGCTGCATCCAAATTATTTATGAAAACATTTATAAGAACTGGCCCTAAAATAAAGCCCTAGGGAACTTCACTGGTGGCTGTCCAACAGCCTGGTGTAACCCTATTTACTACACTGTAATACCATCTACCTTTGGGTCTGATGTATCAGCCAAAAAGACAAAACAAAACAAAACAAACAAAACAAAACAAAACAAACAAACAAACAAACAAAAAAAACCCACATCAGTTGGCTTCTCTTGGTCAACTGGATGGGTGACCTTGTCATAAAAGAAAATTAAGTTCATTAAACAGGACCTATCCCTCATTAACCTGTATTGGCTGTGACCAAAGACTGCATTGCCCTTTAGGCTTTTTTTTTTCAGTAACTCCCAGCATAATTTTCTCTCTAATTTTACTAGGCAAGAAATGAGACTGACAGGCCTGTAATTACCAGGGTCCTCTTTCTTACCCTTCTTGAAAATTGGAACTCTCGCTGCTTGAATGTCATTTGAGCTACTTAAGTGCCACATCCTCCTCCCAGGTGCATTGGTATGAAAGGAGCTACAGTATATGAAGCTTCTGCAGTTCTGAAACAAAGTTCCTGTCCAGCTTTGTGTGGTATCACCTTGTCTGGAGCTCATGGAATTCATGTGGTGTTCAGTGGTATACACCTATCAAATGTGTCTTTTCCCTTTCACTGCTGCATATGACATAGCATACTTGACTGGAACTAACTTGCTGAACATTCAATAGACTTTCAATTAGTAAAGATGCTCAGACAATAGAAACAAAATAAAACAACAACTCAAACTCACTCTTCCCACATCAGATGCGTAGTTATTTTATGCCCAGGGCTGGGAGGGAGTAAGAGATCATACTGTGGCTCCAAGTAGTTGCTGGTTCTTGGTCAACAATAGCATGATCTGTACTAGAGCTGAGTCATTTCTGGTCAAATTTTTTACATGAGAACCAAGAAGTTACTGAGTGAGAAAATTATCACTGCTTCCTTTGTCTGTGTGTGCTATCCATCTACCATCATTTTGTTTAATCATAGTTACTCAGTTTTCGCTTTTCTGATATTGGGCCTGAGATACATATTTCATTTTCTCCTCATAGAGTTTAATTTTCTTTCTGTGTAAATCTGTAAATTGCTGTGCATAAAATACGTTACATAAAATAAATGCTGCTGTAGAAGCTGAGACAAATGACTTGGCACCTGTTAGATGCTGAGTTGCCAAGTTTGCACTCCAGGTATCTGCAATCTCATTGTGGAAATACTAGTAATGTTCATCATTTGAACATATACACTGTGGAGTTATAGGAAATAAAAATCATACTGAATAGAGAGTTTAACAATCTGGGAAAACGAGGAGAAAATAAAAGCGATTTTAAACTTCTAGAACAGGTTTGTGAGACCTTGAGCCTCCTGAATCATTTCCTTTAGTGCTAATAACTTTAATTAAATCCTCAATAGCTCTGCACTAACTCTACTGTAAAATTACTATCCTTGATCTTTGTATTGGAATTTCTAAGCCCTCTTCACCACTGCATTCAAGTATCTTTTTCTAGCTTCTCCTTCCTATATTTCCTGACTGGTCCCATTTCTTTTTGTCTTTCCCATTTCTGTGTATGTTCGATTTGTCTCCTCTCTTCCTCCTAGACATACCTCTATAAACTCTTACCAGTGATACCTTTGTGTATTAATCATAAAGTCAAAGTAATTAATTTCATAGTACATTTTTCTTGATCCATTTTTTTTTTCTAGATAATAGGCACTGTACAAAAGAGGAGAATTACAAGGAAAATATATAGAAAACAATAGTGATATATTAACTTGGCATTTTTCTGTCTCATATCTGCCGGTGGGATACATTTACTGAAATTGGTCTATCCCTGATTGAAACTAGGTATCAAGCTCCTTAACTGAGCTGACTGAAAACAACATCTACAGCAGAATTAAAGCATTTGTGGAAAAGTAAATTATTAAATACTGCTGCTGTTTATTGACAAAAAAGCAATACATTTAGAAGTAAAATAGTCATAAAATAGTCACAGATTTATGAGTGTTGATGAGAGTTAATTCTGAGATAGCAATTTCTGAGTGAAATAAGATGAACCTTAGAAGGAACTGGAGGAAAAAAAAAAACCAAAAAAAAAAAACTTTGCATCTGTAGCGAAACTCTTGGTTTTGTGTTTATTTTGTCCTGGGTGGGCCATGAAATTTGTATTTTACAGTTGCTGTTTTTTTCCAAGCAACACGCTGAAATCTTGACGTCATTTGCTTGAGGAAAATGATTGCATTAATAATTCCTTTGGGCTTTTGTTGGGCTATTTTTTGTATGCATTTGCTTTGGTTTTGTTTGTTTAATTCTTGCTGTTCTCATTTTATCTTTAATTAGTTCAGTTCTTCTTTCCAGCCCAAGTTACACAATGCTTTTTGAAGTATCTAAGGAACAAGTCAGGAGGGAACAATTCAGTTCTTCAGGAAATGCTGACATTTTGTTGATTATTTTCTGTTATGAAATGAAATCAAAATGACACTTCCAAAAATATAAAAAAACATTTTTGGGGGAATGGGGGGGGATCACACTGTTTTGCTTTGTCACAATAAAGCCTCAGCATTTTACTAATTTTAAACTAACATTTTAAATATATTAAATTAAAACAATAATTTATTTCAAAAAACAGTTCGGATTTAAACGAATAAAAGCTTCGACAGATGTCAAAATGAGACAGTTTCCTAAATGGAAAACATACCAAATTGTCCACTGTTTCCCAATATATTATTTTCTCTTTCTTATAATTTGATCAAAACTCAATATTCTCCACCTCAGGATAACATTCAGGCAATACACAGCAGCATTTTCCAAACAGAAACATTAAAACTTCCTTCTATCAAAGAATGTTTCCTGCTTTCCCACTGGACCCCTCTCACCAACTGGAAAGACATTTGTTTATTTGCTTCTACTTCAAATGTTTTCTGCATAGCTCTTCTGACTTCTCAAGTTTCTGGTAGCCCCCATCCATGTGGGCTCTCTGCTGTTCAGATTCAACATCAACCCATACAGCTCATTACTGATTCTTCATTATTCACTGTTGGCTTTCTTGCCCAACTTCAAATTGACAGCATCTGTTATGGTCTTTTCATAGCCAAAAACAGAGCTATCCCTAACTGAAAGGGCTACCAGCAATGCTTTATGTGCTGTCCCTTCTGGCATGTGGCTTCCCTGATTCCAGCTGATCTTCTTCTGCCCTTCTTCTCCACAATTTTTGTTTGCTTTAATGTCCCAAGCAATGGAAACTTATTTGAATCTAAAAGATATTACACTTCTATTGTAATATCTTACACTGAGTTACTATGTGATGACACATACCGTTTGCTAAGAAATCATTAGAATTAAGTTTGTCTGCAAAGAACATCTAATCAAGGCAGCATATTATCTCTTAAGGAAAATGAGTAAGGTAGGAATGCAGATGAGTAGTTAACATTGTGCAAGCAGAGGAAATGTCTGAAGAAATCACACATCTTAACTCTTTATCCCTTCTGCAACCACTGCAAAGCTGCATTCCTTTATACAAGAAGTTGCACAGCACCCTTCAGGTTAAAGAAATTAAAAGAATAACATATAGTATGCTTATTTCATTCAATGCACACAATAAACCTGTTCTGGTATTGAGCTGGGATTTTGTAATTAAGGTGACTTTCACTCATCATATTCCCACGTCATTTCTTGCAAATGTTGTAAATGATCATCATGCTGTTCCAATCAGAAAAGGCAGGATTACGCTGTCTCTAAGGTTCCTCTATCTGGTTTTCTGACATGTAAAAGTGTTTAGCATGCATTGCTTCCCACTTCTGCCAATGGAAGATGTTTCATATTTAAAAAGATAGATACTGCCTGCTTATTCAAAGGAAAATATTTCGCCCAATTATGTATCAAGTCAAGCGTCCAAATTGAAAGTAATCTCTGTAGATTTAGCTATCTTCTACCTATATGTAGAACCCAGGATATTTGACATGCTCCTGTGTAGTCTCAAAAAGATCTTCAAAAGATTCATCCACTAATGCATCAGATACCCGGAGTAAATGAACTAATGGCTATTCTGCACATACTCCTTCAGATTTTTTCTGTAAGTCATCTTCTCATATACCAGAATCTACTACCTGTTAATATCTTTTGCTACATTCAAGTAGATTGCTCACCCTCTTTGTTAGAGAATAAAACCCTGTAATGTAATCTCAGCAGAGGAAGCATAAGACACTGAAAGTATTCAGCACGTTACAGCCTGCTACAGCCACCCAGGCAAATTCTGTGTTGCAAGTTTTGTATCCAGGCTAAGAATTGCGCTGTAGGACATGCTTCTTACATAGCACATACACTATTCCAAATGCTTACCAAACACTTCTTTTCTAAAAGAATGCCTGCAATTATATTTTCCATTTTTTTTATGCAAAATCACTTCCAAAATACACCATCATGCATGATTAAACAAAAAGGTAGATTAGAGAGTGGATAGGTGAGCAGCATGAGTCTGAAGACATAACATGCTATTTACATCTTGTTAAGCTATCTTTAGTGTTTAGGCTAAAAATTTCAGGAACATTTAGGAGATGATCTGCCCAAAGTTCTTTGAAACATACGGCCCAGTCATCACTCTAACAGTGATCACAAAGGGAAATATGAAATAAAGTGATCCAGAGTCCATTTTCAGAAAAATGACTCAATATAGTTAACAAAATCTCTTCTGTGACAGATATCAATATGTTTCAAAAATGATCATTTTTTTTATATGTTCTAGAAGACATATACCTCTCTTTCATTTGCATTGTGATAGTTCTCTTCAGCAGATGGGACAATTGTTTGGGAGAAGGAGCACTATTTTAGGTGCTGTTGCTCATTTCCATATTTTACACCTTTTACATCTCTTGATTCATTGATTTTAAATCATCTAGATGAACGTCTTGCAGAACATGAACTATAATGTGTTAAAAACTCATGCCTCAAACAGATAACATCTCTATGAGCTACAACATATCTTATAAAATCAAGCATCTTGGCATGTTCTTCTTTGCCTTTACCTATTCTCTTTCTTCTTCTTCGAAATACATTTCTATTTTCTTCCTGCAGTTCTGAAAACTTTAATTACACATAGAGACTAAATGCACTGTGTTATATGTACTCCATCTGACAGTCATAGTTACATTTACTTTTTGAGCAGCTGTTCTGTACCAACTCTGACCTCTTTCACGACAGTGATGATCTTATTCCTGTGTTATGCAAAAATTTGTCATATGTGCAAAGACAAAACAGTAAGGATGAAATGTGTAGATTTAATGTGATCAAGCTCAAATAACTCTTCTATATGCTCTTCTAACTGTCACAGTCACAGAAATTTTATCAAAGAAGGTTATATTACAGACATCTTTATTCAACTTTCTGACTGGGGCAGATAAATAGTCTTAATTTGTATGTGTGTACATGAAAGGTTATGTCCCAGGAGCATAGCTAAGACTTAAACTGGACCAGTATAAAAAAGAGGAACTGTCTCTACTGCTCTTCTAAGGCACCAATGGCAGTCATCCTTTAAGGCAAGATTTAACCGTGGCACAAAAATAATAATCAACTTGTACATTTATCATTAAGTAGATAAGAGCCAGATCTGCTGGGGGAGTGAATAAATGAAAGTGAAAACAAACATACTCACAGTTTTCCCAGTGGGCAGTGAAAGAAATTCTTCAACTCTTCATTTTAATGCAACAGCTTCACATAGCCTTCTCAGGATTGAATTGATCCCATTTGCCATGAAGGATGTCTTTTTCCATTCCTCTCACCCAAAGCCTCTGTGTGCTGTCCTTTACTGCACGCAACCCTTGCTCCACTCTGCAGCCACCACAGATGAATCCCGATCTGCCCCAAGTTCTCAGAGAGTGAGTGCCCTGATTTCAGTTTGTGGGTCTGCCTTGGAGAGAGCCCAGGCCTGCCCTTCCTTCTAAAATACCCCTCCTAACCCAAGGGTCAGGAGATGAGACTGTAATGCATCTTATCATAATGTGCAAGATATTCTTCTATCAGAAAACAAACTGAAGACTTCAGAGAGAACACAGCAACAACTCCGTGTTCCCTAAAAACTGTAGAGAAAACTATTGCCCCTCTTTTGAAGGAGAAATGCTCCACGTCTCCTTATCATTGGTGTAATGGGCTCAATGGAGGATACCTCAGAATACTGAACTAAATATACCAGAATTGCTATAATGACCATAAACATGTACTTATATATATATATATATACATATATATAGTTAGGCAGTACATATATGTGTGCCATACTTGCTATGTGTGTATACTCAATACATGAAAGCTATTGTTTTGTTATGTGCACAAAGTACTCTGTCTCTCTTTTATGTGCCAAATGGTATTTATAAAGCCCTTATGAATGTGCTGTGAACAATATAAGCAAGAATTACAGCTGTATTCAAATGTCTGACCTCAGTAAATTTAAGTAAATTTAAAGTATTTTTTTCTCTAGCTGTTGGAGCACTACAATGCTGCTAAGAGGGTAATTTCAAGATTTATCCATGAAAATCAGATTTTATACCCAAAGAAAAGATAATGACAATGTGCATAATTAATAAAAAGATGTCTCTTATACTTTGTCTCAAGATATTACACACAGGAAGACTCTGTGATCAAGCCATCCATGACACCTAGAGCTGGCACAAGCAGTGCAAATAGTAAATGTGGTATCAAAATTTTCCATAAGCTGGGCATGTTGAGGAGAATAGTTTGCATGATTCAAGAAACTGTAGTAAATGTACTATATTTTTCCCCTCGCTAACAATTATTTCAGTGTTTTATGCTTACTGAGCATTTTCATTAGTGGATCCAAACACACCAGAGTAAGGAAAACTATATTGATTTCAGGTAAGCTGAAACTTTGTCTGGTTTAATGGCCAAATCAGCAAACAAAAATAAGTTTAAACCAACTGCTATCTTTGTCTGGTCTGAGTAGCTCTTAGAATTATATAATCACTTCCATGGAACTGGTTTCTGCATTGCAGATTTTTCTCTTAAGTTGTCTCTCTGAAGAGTTGTTGTATTTTATTTAATTATTTATTTAAAGGTCCAAGTCAACTTACTTAATTGTTAGCATTTTAGAACAAAAGCACTTAGGGATAAAGAACTCACATTTTGGTATTATTTCAGCTGGGTTTAAAAAAAATTATACCATTCAAAATAAAATTAGGAACTAGTACAATATTCATTGAAGCCAGTACAATTGCATGTGGGATCTCGCCTCTACAGAAACAACTCACAGGGCAGTTTACCTGTAACGCAATCAAGTTATTTCAAGTGTGAAACTAAAAATTTTATTGTTTAATCCTTATCTATTACACCTCTGCTGCAGGGAGCTGAAATTTGGGGTTTTCAGACAGGCTATTTCTTGTATTTGACTTTGTCAGACAGGTACCTTCATAGAATCATAGAATGGCTTGGGCTGGAATGTAACCCCAAGGATCATCAATTTCCAACCCCCACTCTCCCCCCCACCACAGGCAGGGCCACCAACCTCCAGATCTGGTACACACCAGGTTGCCCAGGGCCTCATCCAACCTGATCTTGAACACATCCAGGGACAGGGCATCCACAACAGTAGCACTTTCCTGTGTGCTGCACAAGAACGTTATCCAAATTCCCCCTCACTTTGAGTGTTTTTGCATGTACACACTACTATGAGAGTACTATGTAGTTTGCAAATGACACTACTGATACCCCTGGAGTTCATTATCACCCTCATTTCTGAGCTGCTCCTGAAGCCTGTTATTTCTCTAGAGACTAAAATCTTATCAGTGATTTTAATTAAGCAATACTACTTCATTATTTCTCGAATTTTCAAGTGTTCTCACTAAGACAGGCTCCTTGCAGAATAGTAACATTCAGACTCCACAATTTGAAACCCTTAGATTACTGGCTGTTAGACAAAAGATTACTAAGTACGTTTCTATGGAGATCTAGTAGGAAGAAGACAATGTATAATCTTGGTAAGTGCAGAACTTTGGTTTCCAGGACTAGAAAAAAACATCAGCTTAATTAAGAACTTTCATTGTGTTAATTTATCCTTACACTGAATCTATCATTCACAAAGGCATTTTATGTTTGAAAAATTGTAGACAACAGGAATATAACCCAAAGAGATGCTAGGGTAGGTTTTTTAAAGATGAATTTCTTTACCATTATTATCTGTGATATGCCCCTGCTATAGGTGTGGAGACAGTTATTCTATTGGACTTTACCTTCAGGAGTTTCTGAAGGACACCTGATTTCAAAGTTCTTAGAGTATATATTATTCTACTCCATATACTTCACATATATTTTAAGTCCATATCAGAACTCAGCAATTATAGTTATTTGGGAACAGGATTTAAAGTATGCTCTTTGGGTCATGGAATCATAGAATCATTAAGGTTGGAAAAGACCACTAAGATCACCCAGTCCAGTTGCCAATCCATCACCACCATGCCCACTAAATCACGTCCCTCAGTGCCACATCTTCATGGTTCTTGAACATCTCCAGGTCAAAACAGACACTTACAGTTCTGTAGAGTTAACATCCATAAACTGATGGGAGAATTCTCAGTAGAGCTAGTGTGTCCACATCCACCACACACACAGAAAGGATTTAACCTAACTTTAAATACTGAAGCACGAGAATGTGCCTGCTGGCAGCCAAGAGCTTTGCCCAACAGTCTGGCTAGAAGCTGGGCATGTCGTGCAGCAGGGCAGGAGTACTGGAAAGTCATAACCTGAGGAATTAGAATCAACTCTATCTCCTCTGCAGGCTGCAAAATGAGCTCTATAAACTATCAAACTGCAGTTCTCTTTTTGTTTTATGCTCCTAAAATGACTTTCAGATGTGTTGGCGCTTACAGTTCATGCTGAAGGCATTTGGAATTGCAAGTGCTCAGCTGAAAGCTGATTAAGGATCAGAATTTCATGGCTATGTGAAATGTAAATATTTCATAACATAGCTTCCAGCTCATTGTGAAGCAAAAACAAACAAGAAGTACTGACCATAAGCTTCGGTTTGGGGTTCAGATTAGAGCAATATCTATACTTCCACTGATATTTCATTGTTTCAAAGTTCATCATTTTAACTATACATATTACATAATTTACATAATATAATTGATTTAAGTGTAGAATTAGTTGTTTAGATGCTAGGTCAAGCAGAGTTCTTTTATCAGATTAACTAGGTCTCCAAAACTGTTGCCCTTTCATAGAGGGCTGCAGTCAAAGTACTTCTGCAGCACAACTGTACTATCACTGAGAAAGCAATCTGGCCAGCATTTGTGTGTATAGCTGAAACTAATCATTGCATGGGAACAGGTCTCCTGATGCACACAGGTGTGGTAGGATGGGAGTCATGTGTGGGTCTTTTTTTAATCCTAATGTTTATTTAGCTATAGTAGAGTATGGTTGATTTTTCTCTTCAGTCGTTTTAATTACAGCTCTAGATAGCACTCATCTAGGAAGACTCTTATGTTCCAGGTATTTTAATGCAACATAGTTTTATGCATATGTTTTGAGATTGGTTTGAGTATGATGTATTTATTTTCATATATCTAGCTTGCTGCATTTAAATTCCACAAGTTTTCTAACGCTGACTAGTTTCATCAGTAGTTCTTAATGAGTGTAAGTTACTTTTCTAACACTCTACATATAATGCATCCCTTAAATTGTAAAATGTAGATTTCATTATATAATGAATAGGGCATTTAAATTCTGTATATATTTTCAAGCACTCTTTATGTCTTCCTGGAGTAGGCATGTGGTAAGGTTTCCTGAAATACCTGCCTAGAACAAAAGTTAAAAAATATATATTTCTACTAACAACTAAACTTAGATTTTTATTTTGGAAGTTTGTCCCTATCTTAGGATAATTGATTGATACCTATTAGAAGTGCTTGAATCAATCTTTCATACTCTCAAAGCTAAAGTGGGTTATTTCTTACAGTTCTCCATACAATAGCAATTATTTTCTGGATAAAACATTTCTCTGAGTAACATGGAAAAAATAATCAATAAAGCAGAATTTATATGTTTCCAGAAGGCATATCATTTAATTTTATTTGAACTAATTATCTCAGAAAATTAGTATTTATTTTATGGCATTATCCATGCTTTTGTATTTCTTGTGGATGAACATGTAGCAGTAGTATAAACTATTTCTCTTTAGATTTAAAAGAACGTTATATTGTTCTACAAAAGGAGCTAGTTAGACAGAGCATATGTTTTACTATCTTTAATGAGGATTACATGTGAATTATAACTCCCTTCAGGAAAACAAACAAACAAACAAACAAAAAAACCATGAGATTTCACAGGGGAAGTAGTCTTACAATTTTTAAAAGAGTAACGTTAAAATCATAGCAAAACAGAAGAAACATTCAAAGTCAAAGTCCTATAAGGAAGGTTGATCCTAGAACTGGGAGGTCCTGAATTTCTTCCAGAAAAAGAGAAACATTACAGACAACCTTTTTCACGGTCTCGTCTTCTTGAATATTGAATAACATCACAGTGATTATTAGAATTATTAAGGGATTGTGTTCTCTTAGCATGAGTCAAGAAAATTAATACTTCTGTTTTCAAACGTCACTTCATTTTCATAATAAAGTAGTCTTCCACTTCCAGGTTGACTTTATTGTAGCTTTCAAGGAACGCAATACAAAGTACATTCTTCAGCTAGCAATAACCAATACCCTGATGATCAGACTTTTAAAATTCTTAAATCATCTGCCAAACATCTTCACTCACTGAAGTACTTTGCTTGTATAGTAACATTATGTGCATGAGTCAGTCTGCCTACCAAGATAATAAGCATTGGTGTATGCCTTGCCCTCTAGAACATTCTCAGCTCATGCATTCAGAAGCTTTCACGTGAATGACAACAGTAACACTAAAGTCCTCAGCAGACTTCATCATGAGATTTAGACTAAAACTGTCGTGATCTGTCCAGAATATCCAGGTATTCTAAACCCATCTTGTAATGCAACGGAAAGCATGATAATACCAGGAGAGCAGCAAGATTCCAGACTGCTTCAAGTGAGTATCCAGTCAAACACAACAGCTCTAAGCACAGAAGTAAATGAAAGAAGCTTCTCACCCTCAGAAAAACTCAAGTGAGCAGGGATCTCCAAAGAGATGCCTTCAGTGTCAACCCTTAAATGAGGTCTGGGAAGAGGTAGATCCTGGTTCCACCAATTCTTGTCACTCAGGTGCGTTGCATGCACCTGAGCTCCCCTGGATTGGCCCTGCCTTCCCACCAGGTGCTCAATCACTGGTTCAAGCTGTGTTTTGGCATTCCCACAACACTTCTGCACTAATGTTATTATTGCAGATGCTAGTATTATACTTGATGTATTCCACACCCTATCCATCCCTTTGTGAGATTAGTAGAAATTGTATCCATAAATCTAGTAGATATAAAGAGACATAAGTTTATGGTACTCAAACATGAAAACCAGGAGGTAGTTTGCATCACTAATCCTTGCAACCTGTTAATTTGTTGCAGTATGCAATAAACTGAGCTACCTAAACAAGTGGGTTTTCTTAGAAGATCAAGATCAATCCAAACTTGAAATATTCATGGATTTATTCTACCTTAAACCAGATACAGACTCATTGTTTTTTCCACTGAGTGCTCTCATGGATGTGATGCTCTAAAATAACTTGGAAGTTCTAGTGACTACTGTGATTACGTACTCAACATATTTAGCAATATAAGTACAATTTTCAGTCAGCATTTCTGTAGTCCCCTGAAGTTAGAAGAGTTCATTTTGCTGATTCAGATAGACTCTGGATCAAGACATTGACTATTTGGTCGGAATTAAGATTTGCTAGTAAAATCCATCCACTAGTTTGTCATTAATTTGTAGTTGGGCTTCATAATGCACTGCCTGCGTAGACAAAATGAAAGGTCAACATTTGAACATGCATTTGTATCAAAGGTTACTTTGTTGTAAGATCTGTGACAGAAATTATTTTCTATTTCAGATGTCTGTAAATGCTGTTCTTCAGGAAAAAGGCAATGGCTAGTGATCTAGTGATCACTGAATGTTTACAGAGAACTGTGTCTGGTTTTCTTTATGAAAATCAACCATGCTCAAGGAAAATCTCTTTTTATCCAAGGAAGGCTATTTATAGGGAGACATCTACGTGAATTTCAGCATACATTTAAATGTTTATGCAGTAGCTACCTCCAGTTAAAATGACGGAATTACATGGTGCCATTAAAATGAAACAACTTGCAAAATTCAGACAACTCTAGAGATAAGTATAGCTTGTTTTTAATCAACCAATAACCGCGTACTTTTCAATAGTTCAAAAAAATATTCTTCTTTTCTGTATGTTGTTCAAGAAAGAATAAGCAGAGTTCAAACTGACTTTCAGGATTCCCCCAGTTCTTGCGTCTCCTACCTTACAGATTCAAAAAAAACCAGAGGGTTAAACTCACTGCTCTTTTCCTTCTTCATATTTGATTGAACTTCAGGCCTTTGCTCATATCCTTGCAAATTAAAAGATGGTATTTATCACCACATGCTAAGTACAATAACAAGATTTTTGATTACTTGTCTGCCCAATGGCGCTGTTCCATTCAAGTTTTCCTAAAAGTGTAGCACCAGTGGGAATCATAGGCATAAGATTCGAAGGCTGTGAAATTTTGATGATTAACTTATTGCAAGAATAGCTATGGAAGCACTTGTTTTGGAGAAAATGGGTTGTCATCCCAATTATAGTCTATTTTTATTTTTAAACAAGAAAATATGTAGCCAAAAAATATATGTTCCCTATGTATGCTTTCTCACTACATGTATTCAGCAACTCTGAGGTAGCAGCAGATGTACTGAATATATTTATTTATACATGTGCAGAGCAGCAGAACCCAAAAATGGAGAGGCAGTTAACATAAGTAGTGTCAATATGTCAATAGTACCTGTACAAGAAATCCCATAGAGTTTGCATGAAGATCAGAAGCCCATTCAATTAAGAACAAAGTTAGTGACTGTCAGGAAAATAAATGGACTTTGAAATAAGTTCGTAAATTGTACTAAGCTGACATTTAGGTGATGAAACTGAAATGGAAGACTCTGTAAAATGGGAAGGTTCTAATGTTAAGGAAACAAAATTTCTGATAAATTTGGAACGCTATTTCATTCACACAATAAGTGATGTGAATGAGGTTTGAAAAACATGTTGTAAGGTTTTGGTGAAGAAAATTATGACAGCTGAGGAGAACCCAGAGCACTGGGAGCATCAAAGGAGCATCTCTTGACTTTATAAGCATCAAAGCAACCAGGTATCTTTCTGAATGGGTACAAAAAATATGAAGGTCATAAAACAGCTGGAACTAAATACAATGCAATTTATCAGTCATTTATTTTTAGCACTTTTTAGTGCTTGTGTTCTGAAGCGAGCTCAGTAATAGGGGGAAGACATGTAGGGTAGGGACAGTTCATACTGAACACTTTTACTTCTTGTGAACTCTGAAAATTCTGTAAACTGCAACATATCAGTCTGTCAGAGCTGAATAATTTTTTGCCACTTTTGCACAGACTGTGTTGTTGTCTTTTGCAAAACAAATTAAAAATAAACAGCAACATGATGAGAAATGCAGAGATCACATATGGCAGCAAGTTCTAAGTGCTATGCGCATCATCCTGGTCAAAGCTTTTACTGTGAGGAAATTTTTAAGGCTAATGTAAACTTAGCAAAATACTGGACTTAAAATTAGACAAAATTAAACAAAAGGAAAATTGGAGTTAATCTGAATTGATTCTGTCATTAGATGTTTTAGTTCTTGCTAGTCCTCCCAAATATATTACCAGCTTTTTTATAAAGATTTTTTTTTTTATCTTGCAGTAGAGCCTAGATCTGTATGCATTCTTAAGCCAATTATGTTATTGACATTTGTATACTCATAAAAGCTATAAAAGAAGAGAGGACATTGCAGAAAGAAAAGCAATAGAAAAGCTACTATATTTTTCCAATCATATTTTGGCATTTAGAGAAACTTGAAAAGATCCATCACTTCTGATGGCAAAATTCTATCTACTAGCACTGATGACTAGGTATTATATCTTCTATAGGAAATGGGGAACTGTGCCCTTCTTCCACAACAACACAGAGTTACACAGGAGTTCTTGGAGTATAAACATTGAAATCTCTAAATTCTTAAGTGAAGTACTGTTATTACCTTTAACTTCTCATAACAAATGTACCATTGGAGACCACTTTTCCTTTACACACCACCTAGCATATGGATGAAGGCCAGAAGCTGTCTTGTTCTTTAAAACATCCTGGAACACTTCATATTACTTGGTAGCAATTGACAGTAATCCTCTGTTTGTACAAGAATTATCACAGCCATGTGGGAAAGTTTGCTGGCCTGTGTAGTATGGGCTTTGAAACTATCAGTCTCAACATGTCCATGATTAATGAGCTTTATGTTAGTGGGAGGAAATAGGAGCGTTATATCAGGAGATACCTATGCACACTCCACTTTAATGTATTTTTGACCTTTTATTTGTAGGTACAATTTACTTAAACAATGTTTCTGTGTTTGACTTCTGTTTCAAGTATTCATCAAAAATACATCATCTGATCTGTTTAATAATATATACCTTGAAATCAAAAACAACAAACAAAAAGTGATATAGGAGGGGAAAAAACAGGCTGCTATGTATTTATTTTTAATGGATATGAAGCATGAAGGCAAGTGCATGTAAAATAATTGTGAATGCTGTCTTGCAAGATAGTAAATGAATGCTAAAAGGTGTTTCTCTTTCACAGTTTCTGAAATTCACAGTTACTGAAATATAAGCAGAGAAAAAGAGAGATGCTACAGGGACTTTTACTACATTATTTGTATTAGGAATCTTACTGTGAATCATCCTGCCATTCTGTTACTTGAAGTATACTGTCAGTCTGGATCCTTATTTGTTATAAAGAATTTTTATTTTTAAGTCCAAAGTAATAGCAGTCAGCATCTGGGGAGAAGCATACCCTTGGAAGTGATTATTTCTGGACCTGTAGCTAAAACTTGCTGCAGGGGACCAGTCCTGCATTTCCAATATGGCCCTGGGCAAAAAAGTACAGAAAAGGTGAATCGATTTCAATATGCTATTTTGTGTAGATTGTATATACTCTCACTACCTGCAAAAAAAGAAATGTACTGAAACCATCACAAATACTCCTACAAGCAGTGAATGCAGTGGGCTCTCAGTTTCCGGCATTTGGTTTTATGTCTAGCAACTGTTGAATAAGAGGAAGCAGCACTGGGCAAATGGGAAAATGGGATTTGGAAAAAGCCTTCCTGCATAACCTTTGATTCATCATTGCACTAGAGCTGTGTTTATGTCATTGTTAGTGGCAGGAAGATGAGTGTAATCGTTGTGGGATTTATCTGTTGGTGAGTCTTAATCATTTTTCCCTGCAGGCTAGTGAAGGGCTCATGTCAGCAGTCAGAGTGCAGACAGTGACACTTGAACAAAAACTTCTTTAAAGACTTTCTGGCAAGAATCCTTATTTTGATTCCAGTTACTGTCAAAAGCTCCAATGAAAGCCGAAAAAGTCCCCAGGCATTTTTTAAGTAATCAGGTGAAGGATTTCTCCCAAAGAAAAATAGACACTTAGGTACATATATAACCCAGCATTAGGAGTGCAGGGGTCTCAGGAGAGGCTTACACAGAGCTTTCTAACCAGTCTCCAAAGTGGAAGCCAGAAACTACAGGCTGGAGACCCTTATATAATAGTGAGATGGACACAGAAGGATCATTGTGAAGCATCTGCACACTTGGAAAATAATAGGTTGTTCTTCTTTATTGAGGCAGGATCAAGGGAACTGCTGTAAACATTTCCCAAAAAGTTCAAGTTCAGATACAACATGGAGTTGAGAACCACATTTCTTGTAAACTGGTAGTCTGACCAGATAGTTGAAACAGGAAGCTTAAAATTGAGCTGGGATTTCTTTTGGTGAAATCCGAGGGTTTTTGTCCTTCTTGATGTTAAATATCAATGAGAACTGTGAACTTCCTCACCTGAAGGAGCTCTACGTCAACATGTAGGCCTGGACCCCTCTCTGCTTTGGTTTCCTTGTTGCATACTGAGTCCTAGTTGAGATTTCTGCTATTTCAAAGCCTCTTTTTATATTTGGTCAAAATGAAACGACTTAACACCCTTCTGTCTTCTGTCTCTTCCCCCAGGCCATTCAAATATGTACAGGTACTGAGGATATGTGAGACTTCTTTTTGTCTGACCAGATTAGTAGATCCAAAAAGTAGTTTTTAAAGCTGTGCTAAGCAGTCTTGGTAAATAGTAACAATAATTTAAAATTCCATCAGAATCTTAATTTGGTTCCTTCATGAATCAAATATTTTCTCTGCTAAAAAGGAAGAACAGTCTATCTTCTCTGTACACCTGACCATGAATGTCTTTGTAGTTGTAATCATTATTGCTACCTTGTCTCTATTTCATGTTATTTCTCTTGTATTCTTTTTCACTGATGGGTTTATGATTAGAAGCTGCTTATAATGCAAGGTTTGTAATTAAGCAATTCTTAAGGGGGGTCAGCATCTTCAGAAGAAACCATAACTGAAGCATCTTATTTGGGTGATAGGTTATTTTACTAGAATTAGATTGCTCCCTTCATCCCTTTAATATGCCAGAATAATTATGGGTAAATAGAAGACAAAATACATTTGTGTGTTAGCCTTGTAAGCTAATTGTTCATAATGGTAAACAGAAGATTTGCATATTTCTATAATGACATGTAAATGAAGGCAGACTAAGTTTGAAAGAGAGCAATCCTCACATAGTGAATGTACGTTAGGGTGTTTGGTGGACTTAGTAGGATAAGTTGTGAAGCAAAACAAATATCATTATACCAGTGGGAGACGTTTCTGCCTGCAGTCCTCTGTGAGTAGAACTCCAGCTCTGTGTCTGTGTGCAATTATGTTTACATTTTAAGATGCAACTATTAGAATATAATAATGTAAAGGCCCACAAAATGGCTGTACACGATCCACTGTAGAGGAGGCAGAAGAATACCATTTCTTGGCTTTGTGTGTTGAATTGGAATAATTAATGAGCCTGACAATTTAATTCTGCATAATCATATTCCCACAAGCAATTCCAAAGCCCCCCATTTATCAAATTTTGCAGGACAAGCAGAAATTATACAAAAATAAGCTTGAAACAAACTCTGTGCTCTGCTGGGGCCTGTATGCATCTAAACTTCCAAGGAAAAAATGAACATTATTATCACAACTAGACCCTTTCACCTTTAAGCTGAAGATTTTGTGCTGCATATGTGAAAAACTAGGTAGTAGATTGGACCCTTCCCACTACTCATATTAGCAGACAGTGAAAGTCATGAAGAATGACTTGAAAGTCATCACGTGGCTTGGACAGATACTCTCTTGGCTGGGTAAGGAACTGGCTGGAGGGCCAGGCCCAGAGAGTGGTGGTGAATGGAGTTAAATCCAACTGGTGACCGGTCATGAGTGGTGTTCCCCAGGGGTCAGTGCTAGGGCCTGTTCTGTTTAATATCGTTATTGATGATCTGGATGAGGGCATTGAGTGCACCCTCAGTAAGTTTGCAGATGACACCAAGCTGGCTGGAAGTGTTGATCTGCCTGAGGGTAGTAAGGCCCTACAGAGGGATCTGGATAGGCTGGATAGCTGGGCTGAAGCCCAGGATGGGATTCAACAGGACCAAATGCCGGGTCCTGCACTTTGGCCGTAATAACCCCAGGCAACATTACAGGACTGGGGCAGAGTGTCTAGAAGACTGTGTAGAGGAAATGGACCTGGGGGTGCTGATTGACGCTAGACTGAACATGAGCCAGCAGTGTGCCCAGGTGGCCAAGAAGGCCAATGGCATCCTGGCTTGTATCAGAAATAGTGTGGCCAGTAGGAACAGGGAAGTAATCATCCCCCTGTACTCAGAACTGGTGAGGCCGCACCTCGAGTACTGTGTCCAGTTTTGGGCCCCTAATTGTAAGAAAGATATTGAGGCCCTGGAGCATATCCAGAGGAGGGCAACAAAGCTGGTGAGGGGTCTGGAGCACAGGCCTTATGAAGAGCGGCTGAAGGAGCTGGGATTGCTCAGTCTAGAGAAGTGGAGGCTCAGGAGAGACCTTATCGCTCTCTATAACTACCTGAAGGGAGGTTGTAGTGAGCTGGGGGTCAGCCTCTTCTCTCGTGTCACTAGTGATAGGACTAGAGGGAATGGCTTCAAGCTGCACCAGGGAAGATTCAGGCTGGATGTTAGGAAATACTACTTCTCTGAAAGGGTGGTCAGGCACTGGAATGGGCTGCCCAGGGAGGTGGTGGAGTCACCAAGCCTGGTGGTGTTCAAAGAGCGTTTGGATGTTGCGCTGAGGGACATGATTTAGCAAGAACCATTGGTGAAGGGCGAATGGTTGGACTGGATGATCCTGTGGGTCTTTTCCAACCTTAGCGATTATATGATTCTATGATTCTAATAACAGGAATTAAGGGATGCAAATGGATTATGTGGTCAGTATCAGCTTCTAGGAAAAGTGTATATCTGAAGACATTTGCCTTTCTTGTGGATTCTTTTTCAGACCAAACATCCAAAATCAAAGTCTGGATTTTTTCTTACCACAACTGAGATGTATTTTTTCCTGAGTAAAAAATAATCTCCACTATTTCTCAAAAGTGATTTAAACACTTCAGAAGTTATTTGTTAGTAGAAATCAGTGGGCTGTGTGGACTATTGAGGAATGATTACTTATCACTTAATATATGTTTTAAAGTTTGTTTCATAATGTACCTGAGTACAAAAACAAATGTTGCACTACAGTGGTTCAAGAGATGTTCATACCTTATTGACAAAATCTATGCATTTCCTTGCTAGGCACAATGTTAAAATTCAAATCACAAATTAATAAAATACACTGTTACAAAACATTCTTTTTAATTCTTAAAAAATAAAATAAAAAATAAAAAATTACAGGTAGTATTCAGTTATCTGCCGTGTATTAGGCACACAGAGTTTCTGAAATACATTCGATCTGTTGTTCCATCTCCACTAGAAGGGACATCCATGTATTTATGTTTACTGTTACCAGAGATGCTCTTAAACAGAATGACTAACTATATTCTTTATTGTGCATCAGATTTGAAGAATATGTCACCTATTTCTGGTAGTATTGTTTGGAGTGACAGCCCTGGGGCCCTGGGGCAACCTATTGTGACTCACTCCTCTTTGTAACTACTGTGGTTTTCTGATTTTTTTCCTTTTATTTATTTTTTTCAAGAGAAACACAGCATCAGTTTTGTGCTTGTAGGTCATAAAACCATACCAAATAGCCTTTGTGTTGTCTTTGCTGCCTTTTTCTCCTCTTTTATTCTTTCTAATCAAGAACACTAGTATTTTAACAGTCCAGAGGTTTTCTTTTCAGATTTTTTTTTAAACAGAAGACAAGAGATATTTTGTAACACAATTGTGCTAAATATGGATCAGACTCAGACTCTTTGCTCTTTCTATTTAAGATTTATACTACTCTAGCATTTTCATTCTCTACCAGACCTCTGCCCATATGCTACTAAGAATGGGTTCACACAAATTTCTGTGTGTTTTGCAGTGAGACTGTCCACCTGATAGCTGCTAATGCATAGCTGGACTTTACACAGCTTTCAGCTGTAGCTTCTTTTCTGAAGAAGCCTGTCCAAGAGGTCAGTGATCCTTGATATCCTATCTCTGTGTATTATGGAAGTAACAAATTTCATAGATTTGCATAGGTTCCAAGGCATGCATACTTCACCCTTGTTTAATGCAAGATGTCCTCTCCAGAGATCTGCATATCACTGTACAAATTGTTAGAGACTTAAGAGTATCAGTTCTCAAGTCGTTCTGTTCCTACACCAGATCTGTATTTGTGGCTTTACCACTAGATTTGTTGTTAGAATCTCAAGTGATAGCTAACAAGGCAGGTAAAGGTTGTTTTCTAGGAACCAGCATATAATGCTGAATTGAATTTCAAAAACTGTAATGTATGAATCTGAAGGCTAGGAAAAATGCCTTTAATCAGAGGCAAATCCCTATAGCTTCCAGATTCTGAGACATCTTTAGAATATAATCTCCAAACCTCTGGCTGTCTTCTTCCATCAGCATCAAACAAACTAAGAAGACTTGCTCCACTAGCAGCTGTCAGTAATACCAGGGATCTGAGTGTATCCTCTTCTCTATGGGGTTTGGTTGCCTGGACTCAATGTCCGTATAGGTAACAGTGTTGTTGTCCAGCCTTGAAGAGAGCTCTGTGAGAAGGCTCTGCCAAGAAGACTTAGTGGGAGCACTTTCTCCCTGCTTTCACTCCTATCCCCAGATTTGTTCTGGAACTACTTTAAATCTCTTCCTGCCTTGTGGTAGGACTCCTATATCCCTTTTGTTAACTCTGAACCACTGATATTACTTTCCAGCTTGGCCCTGGACCAGCCTCATCACTGTACACTGACTGGATGGTGACTGGACTCTTGGGTGACCTTGTTATCAGCTCAGACCTGCACTCCTCACTCAGGCCCTGTGGTACTGTGTCTTTGATTCTCAGTCCCTGTTCATCTCACTCATGCAGCAATACCTAACCTTGCTGCCCCTTGACAATTAGGAACAAAGTCTGTCCATGTGTACCTGGCTGCTGACACTTGGGTTCTGAACATCATTTAGTTGACATCTGTTGCTCATCTTGATCCCTATTATCTCTGGTGTCTGACAGTGATCTGTAGGATCAGGATTATTCATACAAAAGAGGGTTTGCATGTAGCATACGGGGATTTGCATCACAGCGGCCTTCTAAGCAAACTGCCTGAAAAATACAGGAGCAGTCCACTCCCAGCAAGGAGTAGCATGCAAGGTGTAGTCTGTAAAATAACACCTTTCATCTTTCTCCGTGAGAAATTTGATGGCAGATTTGTAACTCCCAACTCTTTCCCTATCATTTCATAGCATAAGGGAAGCCAGGCTTCATCCCAGGACCATTGCTTGCCTGGGAGGTGAAAGTGGAAGTGTATGGTGGGAAAGAAGATACCAGTTCCTCACCAGGACTTCTCCATGATGATTTGTATTGTGATTAGAAATAAGGCATTTTACTACGTAAGGATAGCTGTCACAGATTTCTATAAAATCTAACTGGGAATTTAATCAATTTGCCTCCTTGAAGGAAGGGTGTTGACTTCATCATGAGGAAAAAAAAAAAAAGGTGATCATCAAGATTAGTTCTTCTTTGGCAGCTATGGCTCTTTTGACAAGCCAATTCATCCCACAAGTCTTACTCCTAAACCATTTTTATCCTTCCTAGACTAAGTAGCTATAATCAAATGCTCTCTACAGTGAATCATTGGAATCCATTACTCCTTCTCTAGCAGGACCTATATATACTAAAACTGAACATTTCTAGGAAAACTACGATCTGTTACCGTTTCAATGAACTACAGTGAACCATACTTTTTTAACGCATGCACGTTAGAGAAAAATGGCTTAGAGAGTGGGGATTAGGAAACTGTATGGGGAACAGCTGGCACAAAAAAAAGGCACAAGCAGTGAGTGGGAAATGGCATACTGAAGGTCCATAGCTGGTTTTCAGTTGCATGTCAATGACAGACCTCAATTCACAGAATGATGGAATAGCTTGGGTTAAAAGGGACTTTAAAGACCATCTTGTTTTAACATCCTCAGCACAGGCAGGGCTGCCATCCACCAGCTCAGACTGCCCAGGACCCCATCCAACCTCGCCTTGAACACCTCCAGGGATGGGGCATCTACAGCTTCCCTGGGCAGCCTGTGCCAGTGTCTCATCACCCTCTGAGTAAAAAAAAATGTCCTCCTAACAACTAATCTAAGTCAACTCACATTTAGCTTAAAACCATTCTTTCTTGTTCTTGTCACTATCAGATCACATAAAAAGCTGGTCTCCAACATACTGTTGAAGTTTTGTGATGACATTAAAGCAATTAAGCAGTATCAGCATCCAGCTAGATTAGAAAATACTACTTCTTTCTTTCCTTGCAAGTATGCTAAATTAAATTCAACACATTAAAGCATCTTTAAAAGATTAGCTGAGATTTCAGAGAATCTTCATGATGGTTTTAATTTGCTAACTATGAGGGTATATTTAATCAAAGTGCTATCTCAGGTAGACAGGAAATGAAGCCAGAAAAAGACATTCAAAGACAAAATGTGTTCAGTTTCCATGGAAATCTGCTCAAAGGAAAAGAGAAGGTAAGCATTCATTTATTATATAAGGCAGAAAAATATTCTTCAAAACCTCATTAAGTCATCTAGTCTTCTATAAAAAATCAATAAAATGCAATAGCAATTTGCAAATTCTAAACCTATAAAGATAAGCAGCATAAATTTCCACAGGCAAAGCAAAAAGGAAAGAGTTCAAAGCCATACCTGTTACTAAGTTAGCTTAGTAACAGCCACAGTCTGCTGAGTGAAGCAAAGGTGTCTGTGCCAGAGTAAAACCTATTTTTAGAATGATCAGCGCATTGTGCAAGCTTGCCTATGAATTCAGTGGTTAAACTAAAACAACATCTGACCTTAAAAAAGCCAAAACCAGATATTTTTTTATGAGTACAGATGATGCTTTCTGACTTTTTTATTCCTTTTCTTTTATTCTAATTATATATATATAATATATATATATTATGTATAATATATATTATATTATATATATAAGAATATATACATATATATTCTTTTTTTTTTTTTTTTTCAGAAAAAAATCTGGAAACCCAAATTTAGGAGTGGCAATGAATGAGTTTTAGTAAAGGACACAATCACTGCTTGTAAAATGTATTTTAATGATTGTTTTGTATTATTTTGTTATCAGTGGTGCATTTTTTGCTCATTTGCATCATTTCAATTCTTATATATTGTTTTTTTTTTCTGCCTGTGTATTAATGCCCTTGTATTGTTTACAGATAATTGTTAATCATCTAATATACTGTGAGAAATTTACGGTGAAGTCTTTTAAAATAAAGTCTGCATCAACTTAGTTACTGGTCAGCAGTGTTTCAGGAATGTAAATATCTTCTTAGGAAGTTTAACAGCTCTAATCTAAATGCAAGCGCTAAATTCAATGAGCATATGCTGTAGGAGGTGTTTAATAAAACTCAGATTCATTTTAGTGAATGACAGTTCCACTGGAGTTTCCTGTTTCCTGCTGGTAATAAATTAAGTTGCACATTTAGTAGAAGTCCATCAATTTTTCTGGTTTCTGTGGTATTGTTGCATTTTAAAGTTAAATGCATCTCATATGCAGTACTGAATGAAGAATTCATCATGAAGTTTTGTGAGAAATGACTTTTCTCTTGTTTTTTAACTTGCTAAGCAAACGTGTAACTTTAAAGCCTTGGTACACTGATATAAGATTTCCCTCATCTCTTCTTTTCATTATTGCAGTAGATCAATCATTTACACTCTATTTCCATTTCAAACTACTGATTGTCAAAAAAGGATCACATGTGAAAACCGTCATCATTCCAGCCATAAAAGTTAACACTTAGTACACATACATATATTTGTCTCTCACTTTCCATAATATAAATTTTGAGTAATTTATGGGGAACTATGCTAACATAAGACTACATTAAATAATCAAGTCAATAATTTTGCAGAGATTTTACCATTTAAGCTAGCTACACTGAAACCATACGAGGTTCTGTGATTTATGTAGTAATTATCTTTTGCTGTTGTGCTCTGGTAAAGCTTCCAATGAAGTTAATGTATGTTTTATCATGTCAATAGCAGTTGGCTTAGACACTTAACAGTGAACTTCTTATTAAAAAATTATAATAATAATTAAAAATTAAAGATGATCTTGCTTTTGGATTAAATTAGCATCATAGTAAAGAAATCATTAGACTTGCTGAAATGCTACTGGTTTGGCAGTCAAACATGAGAATGATTCTTACAGTAAGAAATCTATTTAAAGTAAGCACAAGATCATTGATGGTCAAAGGAAAAATAATGTCACAGCAAAAGGACAAGTTAAGAGTTTTGCTAACTTACATTTTTGTTATCTTTAGGAATTTTACAGTTACATTCTGAAGTTACAATTTTACTGGACCATTTCCTCTAGTCACACAATTTTGTCACCATATTAAGATACAAATAAGTATAATGTTAACATGTGTATTGCATAGCATATTTGGAGAAAGCATACAGCACCCATAGTAGTCTGACAGAAAACCATTACTTTCCACATTTCCCAGTGATTAATTACAATGCTGTGCAATGTAAGGGCATTTGGCAAGCAGATAAAATCCCTGAAACGTTGTTGAGGGCATTGTAGTTTTAATATTCCCATTTTATATTATTTGTGTGTGGCATATTTATTCCCCAAATGTTTTCTCTGAAGACCTAAACCTCTATTTTAATTACCTGATTAAAAAAAAAAAAAAAAAAAAACTGACCCAAAGCAAAAACAAACTTCTGAGATGCAGCTGTTGATAACAAATTAATAACACCATTGTAGAGCAGTACTAGCTTCAGCAGACAGCTGCAAGAGTAAATAGGTCCATTTGTTTCAAAAGCCTTCCTGAGCATCATGACTCATCTTCCAGATCTATTTTGGGTTCTGTCGTATGTGTGTGTGTGCCTGAAGTCACACAAATAAGTAATCCAAGCAGCTGAAGCAGCACAAGTTGTCAAAAGGAATACTTTACTACATGGATTTGTCATATAGAAATGTATTTTCATGCTCTGTCTGTTCATAAAAGGATATAAGAAGTAATCTTCCTCAGCTACCTTCACTTAAATCTTCTTACTGAGAATCAGAGAGAGCTTCAGATTCCCTTTCTAGATAATGTCAGATCTAACCCTTTGCTTCCAGGAAAGTAGTTGAGATGGCATTTTAATCTGGAAAGAAGATTTGGAAGGGATGAGAAAAACAATGTATTTCTAGATTTAGATAATATCTTTGGCTCTAGTAATGCTCCCAGAAGATTAATAAGATCACTAGATAATTTTTATCCATTCATCCTTTAATTACAGAAATTCAATAAAATAGGTGTGTCTTTATGTGCTTGATGTTTAACTTGATCATGACTGCTATTTTTAACTTGCGTGTCAACACTGAGGGCTGTAAACAGTGCAAAACAGTAATGCTCACTCACTGGGATGTCTGTTCAGCGCTGTGGAGCCAGGGCTCATTCAGGGCATACGATGAGTCACCCATGTCTGGCACTGAGTGCTGCTCAGCTGGGTGAGCAAACTCCTCTGGTGGGAGGGTTATGGGCTCAGAGGGAAACAGATGTGTCAGGAAAGGAGAGGGAGGAGATGCCCATAACAAGTTCGTAAAGAAAATGGCATTCTTTCTCCAGCTTTCAAGCTTTCTGTTTAGTCTTTATGGAACCTGAGAAAAGCAGTGCACAACAGTGCACAGGGATCTCAAATATGTGATGCAACTCTTGGAGTGAGACTGTGGGAAGAATAAGAGTTAACTACTTTCAGAGTATTCATTGTGCTCTGGTAACCTCTTATCAATTGCAGCTCTTAGATTTAACAAGTTTGGCGTTCTGGGAATGGTATTGTGTTACGAATGAATGTGGAGATAATATACCCTGTGATCTACACAATTAAAAAAAACCTCTGGGGCCAATTATGTTTGTCTAAGATGCTGACTTTCAAAGAAAACTTCGTTGGCAGATTGGTTTGATTTTGTTGTTGTTTTTATTGTTTTTGTTGGTTGTCGTTGCTGTAGTTTGTCTACTTCATCTTTGAGATTTTATTTTTTCCCCACAGTTCCCAAGCATTGCATAGTATAGAGAATGTTAGGTTCTGACAATAACTCATCTCTAAGTTTAATTCTTTCCAACAGCATGCTGAGAGTAATATATGACATGAAGCAGGTCACCTTTTGAATGACCAGAATCAGCATGCTAACATCTCCATCTGCTCCCTGACATATTAGTTTTTCTCACTGTTAGTTTGAAGTCTTGCTGCAATGGACATCTCAATCCTATCACAATATTGGTTTGGAGGGAAGAAGTATACATATATAAATAATAAATAATAATTAAAAAACACAGAAATTATCAGCAAACAATTGAAAAATAACCAGTATATGCTTATAAAGAGTCTTGATCGCAAGAGCATCTAGACATCTCAGGGCAACAGCTACTGAAGACAAAGCAGTATTTGTCAAACAGTAGCACTTAGTCCTTTATGGCTTGTTTATCTTCTACTTGCACATCCCCAGTACTGTTCAATGTGAATGGCTTAACTATGTTAGGATTTTTTCAGAATAACTGATAAAGCAATTGAAGAAACAGTGGTTATAGTTTTTCTTATGAACTATCTGGAGTAGTGACCCTTCCAGATTATGAAGGAAAACTGAACTGTACACTCCACAGAAGTTCCAGCCTCTTCTACACACAGATGAAAACATCAGGGCTATATCTTCCAGATTCTGAATATTTATTTTTTCTCATGAACTACTATTGCAAGACAAAAGAAGAGCTATGGCAAGAAACTTCTCAATAAATCTGAACAGTCACCAAAACCTAGTAAATGCTAATTAGAACACCATCTGCTGTTACTGAATTACATGCACTAAACCATACCCATGTTCATTCATCTGGAGAAAAGATGCCTTAGCAGTGTACACACCAGCATTCTAACAGCTGAAATGTGGAAAGTATCCAAATGGTAACTCATTTATCTTAATTTTGTGGGAGTGCTACCAGAATTACATAGTGAAGGAATAAGGGCATTTTGTTAAAATCAAGCTAGTTGAATATTTCCTTTCACCCTCAGAAACTCATTTCTTTGTTTCTAGCAGGTATGCACAGATTCTAGATGGAAGGGATAACTTGCCTTGCAGTTGTTATGATTCTCCATTCTTCTGTCTAAATTCTTCACAGCAAAATAACTGGTATAGGCATATCCTGCTTTTAAAATCTGTGTATTTACTTATATATCAAACCAAATATACCTCTTCCAAGGATGAAGTGTACAAATTATTGTGCCTATATATCATTTTTTACCACACCTGAGATGTACAGACTAACCTGAAGAATCATCTTTGCCATCTATAGAAAAGACGTAAAAAGCTAAGGTAAACCAGTAGTTTTTTCTTTGGCCTTTAGTGAGATTTTGAATCCAAACCATAAGTTTGCCTAACATGGAGAAAAGCTCTGAGGTTTTAATTCATGAAAATTATAGACAAGTTGCAGCAGAAGATAAGGTGCAACAGAAGCATAAACTGTTGTTATTATTGAGCTCTACTACAGAAATTTGAGAGCTGCAGTACAATGGAATCTGCTGACTGCTATAAGAACACTGAAAAGTAGACATTTTGGAAGAAGTATTGGCTGTCAGCTAATAAGCTCATTTTTCTCTCAGGGAAAAATAGATTTTTTTCCTGAGGGTTTTTTATTATTATTATTTCCTCACAGTGTGCAGTACTATAAATTGCATGCAAGGGACTTTGTTGGAATTTATAAGTGACTGTAGCTTTTTATTTTGCTTTATGCACTTGTAAAACTAGAATGGCTGCTGTAACCGAACTAATATAGTAGTCATTTTCCACACAATTTGATCTAGGGAAATCTAATATCTGATGCAAACTTACTATATGGTTGAGTACTAATATTCCTTCCTATTCTTTTCTGTTTTAGTACCTTTTTCTAAGAGAAAGTTCACTTGCCAGTCTGCCAGTCATTCCAAAGGTTATTCATTATCTGTACATTATGATCTACCTCCAAGTTTTTGGCACTTTCCAGTCTAGGTATTTGGAAGATTCTTCAAGCATTTTGAAGTTTCACAAAAATAAGAACAACCTATTCTTCACCACTATCCAAAATGTCTGGGTATTAGTGATGCACCCTACCCCTTCCACCAGGACAAGATGCAGTGATGACTGCCAATAGTACAGATGTAGCTTTATCCCATGCCTCTTCTCAAGAAAGATAGCGGGAGAAGTTTCCAAGTTAAACACGGGCCTTTAAGGGTTCCTCTGCACCACTCTTGTCCTTTCAATATGTGACTTTTATCCCAACACACTTAAAGCTATTTCTTGAAATGGATTTGTGCTAAAAATAAGAACAATTGAACCCAAATGTGCCAGAACTCTATGAGTCTGATTTGCAGGGAGCCTGCCTTTCTGCACTGCCAACTTAGTGATTTTAAGCTGAAATCTTCTGACGTTTGCTGTTTAAGTTAATGACCAGTCTTCTAAAGACTGGTGATTGTAAGACAGTCTGCTTTCATTCAGGTGAATTCTCTAAGCCAGTAACTGCATAGGAGAGTCTGAAAACTTTTTATGCTCTGTTCACTTTACACTTACAGATACACAGAAACTTTCATTTAAAAAATAAATCAATCATGGTGCAAGCTTTTTCTTCTCTTTTTAAAATCAGATTGCTTTTTGTCTTGTGGAATTTAGGGTTCATTTATGAGGCCATGGATTTCTTATTATCACTTTGGATTATCTTTCCACTTGGCAAAACAACGCATTGTCTCTATTTCATTTTTGTCACTGTTGTTGAGAAGTCATTACCTCTTGAAAATTGCTCTGAAGAACTTTCACATTACTAATTCTTAAGTCTGTTTAATAGGCAGAGTTACCACAGCATAGTGATTAGCCAGCTGACACAAGGATCTCTATGTAAAAATCAATTACATTTTACTTATAAAAAATGGAATGTATTGCATTTGTTGGATGAATTCATGCTTGTTCTTGACCAAAGAGATCCTATCTATAACACTGTAAGTAGTTTTAAGTGCAAAGAAACTAAAGTACAGGTGTGTGCTTCAAAACAGGAAGAAACAAAGAAAGGTTTTAGGAGGAAAGGAAAATACAAAAAATTAGTGTAGTTTTCCTCAAGAAGTATCACTTTGAGGGCTGAATATCACCAAGAAGACAGAACATTTGGAGTTGGCACACTATCCAGAGAGAAGAGAGGTTGTACGATATTTCTCTTTTTTTTTTTTTTATGGAGATATTTTATTATTTCACAGAAATGAAGCTTTTGTATGTGCAGGATGATGTATTATATATATATATATACCTTCAGTCTATACTAACTTTTGACAGACTCTGTAATTATTTTCTGCACCTTCCTACTTCCTAGTCAATAAACTTTGAATACCATGAGTACCTGGCAGCGCCGTTTTTTTTGGTGGCAAAAGGAACACAAAGGGCCCCAGCCCTGCTTTGGAGATCTGAAGGAGAAAAATGTCCAAGTCTGGTTGGGAACACTTCCATCACACTTTTCACACTTTATAAAACAGCATGAAGTTAGTGTTGGACTCTATATGTTTTACTCTGCAACCTACAACTTGCTTTTTTAATCTACCAGTTAAGTGTAATCACTTAAGATGCATGCTCTATGTGCATATGTGAATTTATGATGCCATCACTAAATTTTAAAGTTTTTAATTAAAAATTTTAAAATAATCATATATATATAATTATATATATATAATATTAATTATATATATATATAAGATAAAATCTTATATATATATATAAGATAAAATCAGGCTTTCCCTTTTATCATAAATGCTTACTCACTGGGGCTGTAAGGCTGGGATATTTCTTCTCATATATCCATCTTGCTTTCTAACCACTGCATTTTTAGAACATTACATTTAGACTGATGATATTCTTCCTACTTAAAGCCTAAACTCAGACTTCAACTACACCACTGGCTTGCTCCCTGGCACTTGCTGTCCCAGCTTAAGTCAACGTATCACAGCAACTCTTACTTTGCACTGCCAACAGGTCCACACTACTACAGAAGAGTAAAGGAACTATTCGATTTCATCTACCGTCCTTCTAAGCTTCCTCCAAATTTCTGTGTCTTCCTCCAGGAACCAGGAACAGCAGGGTTTCTTAGCCTCACCAGAAGCTGGCTGCCACTTCACAATACCAAAGTGAGGTTCAAGCAGTATATACAGCAAGTATTATTGGCCTCATTCGAGTATCCAGTTACTGTTAGATGGTAGCTGAAAACTAGCCAAGACAAGGCAATGCAGAAAGACAAAGGGAGTTAGGAATGTATGCACTTCTTATTATTGATGAACAGAAAGTAACAGATTAAAGACAAATACTCTCTCTCAGGTCTCTAAAACTCACTTTTATGGGATGACACTGACAAATATATATGAATCTACATTTGAAATTATGCAGCTAATGCTGCAACATATTTGCAATGAAGTCCTGTTTCACCATCTGTATAAAAAAGAGTGTTCATTCAGTAAACATAGAAAGTGCCATGATTTTTATCTAAGTTGGTCCTTAGTTATCTGTACTATAACCAGAAAGGAGTAAGTTTATTGAATTCTAAGTATGTATTGCTTATTTACTCCATTATTTTCAAAAGAGCTGTCAGTGTGCTCTACATGAATGGATGTGAGAGCAATAGGAAAGAGAAGTGTTTCCCTAGCAGAAACCATAAACGTTAACTTCTGCATCAAGCAGCCACTCATTTTAATATGTTCTTGGCTGAGAAGGGATTTTCCACTATAGCTTAGATGAAAAAGGTATGGCCACTGGAAGCCAGGCTGGGTAACATGGAAGGACTATAGAGATACTCTTCACCATTGTAGGGTGAGAATTTGTGTGGATAAATATTAGTTAGGAATGTGGTCAGTACTATAGGGGACAACAAAAAGGGCCTTTTAAAATATGTAAACAGCAAAAGGACTAGAGATAACATTGATCTATTACTTGATGAATAAGGTCACCTCACAGATATGGAGGAATGTAGACAAGGCAGAGATGTGTAATGCTTTTTTCACCTCTATCTTTAACACTGATGATGAGCCTTGGGACCTCCGCAGCTCTGAGTTTGAGGACCATGACTGTGGAACAATAAACTCTCAGACAGACTCAAACCTGCATGTCATTTCCTTCTTCAAATGGGTACATGTAAGTATATGGAGCCTGGTGGGATTCAGCCCAGGGTATTCAAACAGTTGGTTGATGTCATCACAAGGCCTTGCTCAATTATTTTTCAACAGTCTTGAGAACCTGGAAAGGTCCCAGTCGACTGGAAGCTGGTAAACATTGTCCCAGTTTTCTAGAAGGGAAAGAAAGAATGAGCTGGTAATTATAGACCTGTCAGTCTCACTTCAGTGCCTGGTAGAATTATGAACAAGATTACTCTGGGAGCTATTGAAAAACACCTGAAAGACAATACAGTTATTGGTCACAGTGAACATGGATTCACAAGGGTAAAGTCCTGTTTAATGAGCTTAATCTCCTTTTATGACAAGGCTACCTACCTTCTTGACCAAGGGAAGCCAGCTGATGTTATCTTTTCTGATTTCAGCAAAGCTTTCAATATTGCTCCTCATAGTATACTTCAAAAAGGATCAAAATGTCCAGCATACAGCTAGACAAAAACATAATGCGATGGTCAAACAATTGGCTGATTATTTCAGCTCAAAAGGTTGTAGTAAATGGAGTTGCACCAGGCTAGTGGCAGTCACTAGCATGGTACAATAGATCTCCATTTTGTGGTTAATTCACTTCAACATTTTCATCAGTCTCTTGGACACAGGACTTGAAGATGTACAAAGAAAGTTTGCAGACAACACTAAATTGAGAGCAGCTGTTGACTCCTTCAAGGGTAAAGCAGACTTGCAGGGAGATTCTGACAAATTAGAGGGCTGGCAGTCACCAACAACATGAAGTTTATCAAGTGCTGGATTCTGAACCTGGGAAGGAGCAACCCTGGCTATATGTACAGGCTGAGAGACAAGAGGCAGAAGAGCAGCCCTATGTGGGCAATATATACCTATATCTACAGGTTCTGACTGATAGCAAGTTAAACACGAGCCAGCAGTGTGACCTGGAAGCCCAAAGGACCAACCGTACCCTTGGGTACATCAAGCATGGCATTGCCAGAGGGGTTATCCCACTCTGCTCTGCCCTGTATGGCCTCGCCTGGAGCACTGGTTGCAGTTTGGGTTTAACAATATAGGAAGGACATAAAGCTATTAGAGATCATCCAAAGGAGGCTTTTGAAGGTAGTGAAGTGTTTGAAGGGCAAGGTGTATGAGGAGCAGCTGAGGTGCCTTGGTTTGTTCAGCCTGGAGCAGAGACTGAGGGGAGGCCTCATGTCAGCCTACAGCTCCTTACAAGGGCAGAGCTGGGCTCTGCTCTCCAGTGACAGTGACAGAACCCAAGGGAATGGCACTGAGCTGCGTGAGGGGAAGGTCAGGTTGGGGGTTAGGAAAAGGTTCTTCATTAGAGGATGGTGGGCATGGAACAGACTGCCCAGGGCAATGGTCACAGCCCCAAGCAGCTGGAGTTCAAAGAGCATTAGTCAGTGCTCTCAGACATGAGGTTTGAACTTTGGTGATTCTGTGTGGAACTAGGAGTTGAACTCAGTGATCATTCCAACTCAGGATATTTTATGATTCTATGATACAAAAAATGTTATTCTCTTTCACAAAGGCAGGCTCCTGCTACTTAAAAACCTGATGCTGAATCTGTGTAAAACTTCGCTGGGAGGTAATTTTTACAACTCCTGGAGGAGCAGAGAAGCAAAGGTGACTAAAATACAAAATGTTCATAGGGACTGAAAAAGAGAACAGCCTGCAGAACACCCTGCAGCAATGCCAAGGTTCGTTTTGTAGACCAGGAGAGACACTGCCACCAGGGAGATCATTATGCAGGGGCTGATATCCAAAAGCTTTGCCTCACCTTATAAAGAAATAGCAAAAAAGAAACTACAGCTATAACTCTAGGACCTCAACATGGCCTGTATCACCTCAGAAATAGGTGATACTTGCTTTCCCAACCCCCTAAGAGAGCAATTACAGAATTATTTTGAATAATAAAACATATGAGAAATTTCATTCTCAGCTGGTACCTTATCTTGCATTTCAAATGCAAGAAAGCCCAGCTTACAGCAGAGGCACTAGCACAAGACAAGTAGAGGAAGTTTATAGGCTACAGTTTATGGTGTTCTGAATTGGTGTGGAGGAGGTGGGTTTCTTGCACAGAAATGCTTTGAAAGTCTTACATGCTTCGAAGTCAGGTTACAGTGGCAGTAGTATTACGCTGTTTTCATCACATATTTTCAATTTTTCTGTTTTCAGATGACCTAACAATACTAACACAGAAATAATAACCCTGGGAGATGAGTTGGTATAGGAAGTCCTAAGATAGCAGTAGCTATCTGGATATCCCACCAAGGGCAGAGGCTGGTCCTCCCCAGGGTCCCACTAGGAACACCCATAGAATGGGCTCCACCATCTCTCCGCTCAGGAAGGATCATTTGCAGAATGCCCTAGGACAGGTTTTTAATTAGTGGTATTTCTTTGTTACTGGTGTTGCCTGATGCTCTAAATGGTCTCCTGTAAAAGCTCTCCTTCAAGTAGAGGCAATCGGAAAGAAATGAGAAACCACTGTCAATCTTGCATCCTTTACATAGGATTTCTGTTAGCTCAGAATTATGTCACTAAGTGGTACATTTGCTTATTTTTGACCTCCCATAAATGATACAAATCCCTTTTTTCTCATGCAACTTCTAAGTTTCTTTTGTGGTCAATGACTATACGTTCAGGTGGAGTCTAGGAAGGAGTGATGTCCCTCAGGAGTCTATCTTGAGTCTTGTACTCCTTAACATTTTTTTCAGTGATGCAGATGATGAGATTGAGTGCACCCACAGCAAGTTTGCTGCTGACACCAAACTGAGCAGTGCAGTTGATACTGGAGAAGGAAGGAATTACCAGAAAAAAAAAAAAAAGGAAAACCATAGAGACCTTGATAAATTTGAAAGGTGGGCCCTTGTGAACTTAATGAGCTTCGACAAAGCAAAATGCAAGGTTTTGAACTTGGATTGAGGTAATCCCAGATATGTATACAGACCGGGAGAAGTACTTCTTGAGAGTAGCTCTGCAGAGAACTTGGGTGTACTGGTTGATGAAAAACTTAACATGAGCCAGCAATCTGCTCTTGCAGCCTGGAAGACCAATGACATCCTGGGTTCCATCAGATAAGAAGTGGCCAGCAGGGTTAGGGAGGTGATTGGCCCTCTATTCTGCACTCATGAGGCCCCAGCCGGAGTATGGTGATCAGGTCTGGCGTCCCCAGTACAGGAAAAATGTGGAGCTTTTGGAGAGGGTCCGGAGGAGGACTATGAAGAAGGTACAAGAACTGGAGCATCTGTCCTATGAAGATAGGCTGAAGGAACTGGGCTTGTTCGGCTTGAAAAAGAGAAGACTACAAGGAAACCTCATTGCAGCCTTCCAGTATTTAAAGGGAAATTATAAACATGAGGGAAATCAGCATTTTATACAGGTAGACAGTGATAGGACAAGGGGGAATGGTTTTAAACTGAAGGAAGGGAGATTTAGACTGGATGTCAGAGGGAAGTGTTTTACCAAGGGAATGATGAGGTCCTGGAACAGAGTGCCCAGAGTGGTTGTGGATGCCTTGTTCCCAAACATGTTTAGGGTCAGGATGGATGGGGTCCTGGGGAATCTGATCTAGCACTTGATCTAGTGGCTGGCAACCCTGCCTGTGGCAGGAGGGGTGGAACTTGATGATCCTTGAGGTCCCTTCCAACCCAAGCTATTATATGATTCTAGGTTTCTTCTTGTACCTCCAGGCTGAACAGTGAGACAGTGCCTGTGGAATGGGGCAATAATTTCTGCATCCCATGACTCAGGGAGCTTTTTCTTTGCTTTGTGGATTTGATTATGTTAATACAGCATGCTATCTATCTGCTTCTCTTTGAACTAATGTTTGCATGAAATACGTGTAGAAATATCTCTTGTGCAATGTGAAATTTGCAGTGTGAATGTACAGTTTGTCTTCCAGAACAGATATTAAGAAAAGACAATCAATTGGAATGGTTGTTTTACCCTAATAAAATTACTTACTTCTTCATTTGTAGCAGCATCTCTTCATGGAATGACAAGGTTTTCATTTAAAAAGTGTACCATTACATGTACAGATTTTCATAAAGTTTTTGTTGTTGTTGTTTAATTTCCTGGGAGTCCCTCAGTAATCCTTTAGAGCAAAGACAGGGGATTGCATTCACTTTTGTACCTTTGAAATTCAAAACTGTAGCTACTGAAGTTAACACCATAAATTTCAAAAAGATTCACAGAAATTTTCCAGGTTAAGTATTGACATACATGGAGGTGTTGCAGTAAGAAGCAAAAAATTAAAAATTTAAACTGACTTGATTGGCATTGTTTGGAGAGAGAGGTAAAAAAAATTAGTCAGATCACTCAGAATATAGTGTTGATGCATAAAAGGTTAACATCAGGTAGTGAGACTGTTTCAGAAACATCTCAGCCAGTTGACAGTTTTATATCTTCCCAGAAAATATACCTTTATTTTGCTTAGCAACACTTCAGAGCCTTCATATATTAATTGGCCCAGAAGGAAAATGTGAACGTTATTGTTTTGGCTAAACAAAAATAAAGGCTGTTCCAATAAATTTTGTGACCAAAATTAATGGGACTAAAACAACATGTCAAAATCAATGTGTGCTTAATATTACTGTGATGTTTATTTGTTTTCCTTTGGATCTACACGCTAGCAAGCATTTACAGGATTTGAGAGTCCTTGTGAAACAAATTTTCATGGGTTTGGAGCCAACAGATAAACTCAGTACAAAAATACATGTTACTAATGAACAGCAGTTGAAATACTACTTTAGATTTACTGAAAGATGTAAAATTCTTATATGCCCCTTCTCTATCTGTTCTATGGGAAACATTGCTATACGTTGTTGAAATCCCAGTGAGGTATATATAGGTCAGCTTTGATCATAGATAATTATGTATTGCACATATCTCTCAAATTTCTCACCTACCAAATCATTTTTCTGGAGGTAACTGTGGATTATGAGGAAGCTATGCAAATTCCAACCAACAGATATCAAGTTCAGCAGAGTGCAAGGCACTTTCTTTTGCATTACAGCTAAAATCTCATAACCACCTCTACCCAAAAGAATTATGAGCTTTTAACAACTTTGAGACAAAACTCATAACATTTATATGTAGCATTTTTCATTTCAGAATAGCACAAAGCACCTTGATTCACGGAATTATTCTTACACCATGATAAATCATTATAATTTTGGTTCCTTGCAAAATACAGAGCTGTTGTTCTTCTCAAGTGCCTTGTAATTTGTGGCCACTGTGGTAATATTGGGAGATCCTCCATCAGGCAGACTGTAATAGCTGTGTTTTGCAAATAGTGCAATTGTAATACTCAGTTAAATGGACAACTCCCAGAATACAAAGCAAGAAATACAATGTTCAAAATGAATTGAGATTAATCTAGAAATTAGTTGTTTTACCAGCCACAAGCTGCCTATTTATTATAAAACATTCAGTTTGGTGGAGAAAAAAACAAGCATCTGAGCAGAATCCTTTCCTCAAGCTCTGTTCTGTAGAAACAGAAATAATTGTATTCAACTAAAACTATTAGAGCAATGATGGCTGCTGTTAAAAATTGTGGAGTTTTATTGCCATATTTGGAGTCACTGTCTAGCGACTAGGAAGAGAAATTTTCTTTTCCCCTCCTTACATACCATTAAAAGCTGGTCATGATGAAAACGAGTGATAAGGAGGGCACTGTGACAGTTTAATAATTGCCATGATAAAATAAAGAAATAGAAGTAACAGAGGGACAAATCAAAGAGCAGCAAAAGAAAATGAAGGTTCCAGCTTCTTTGTGTTCCATGACAATATGTAATATTCACTAGCTACAGGAATAAACATCTTAACATCAAATCAAGTAACATTTTAGTTTTTTAACTTTTACATTGCTATTACTGATACCTTCTGTCAACTATCATGGATACCTATAAAAATGCACAATAATGCCAACTCTGATAAATTCTTATTTACAAGGTCATAGAATCACAGAGTTATTTAGGTTGGAACAGACACTTAAATGTCATCCAGTCCAACTCCTCTGCAATAAACAAGGATATCTACAGCTCAATCAGGTTGCTCAGAGCCCTGTCCAGCCTGACCTTAAATGTCTCCGGGGATAGGGTATCCACCAGCTCCCTGGGTAACCTGTTCCAGTGCTTCACTGCCCTTATCATAAAAAAAAACATTTTCCTTATATCCATTCTAAATCTCCTTTTAGTCTGAAACCATTTCCTGTCCTATCACAACAGACCCCACTAAAGACCTTGTCCCCTTCCTTCTTATATCCCTCCTTTAGATACAGAAAGGTCACTATAACATCTTCTCGGAGTTTTCCCCATGCTGAACAGCCCCAGCTCTCTCAGCCTGCTCTCATATGAGAGGTGTTTCATCCCTTGGAACCTTTTTGTGGCCCGCCTCTGGACGCACTCCATCAGGTCTATGTCTCTCCTGTACTGAGGTCTCCACATCTGGATGCAGTACTCCAGGTGAGGTCTCACCAGCACAGACTAGAGGAGTAGGATCACCTCCTTCGACCTCCTGGCCATATTTCTTTGGATACAGCCCAGGATACAGTAGGCTACCTGAGCTATGAGTGCACCTTGCCGGCTCACGTCCAGCCGCATCCGTCAGAGTATACAACCCCTTTTCGGCAAGGTTGTGCTCCATCCTTAAGTCTCCCAGCTTGTACTGATAGTGGGTGTCACCATGACCCATGTGCAAGGCCTTGCACTTGGATTTGTTGAACCTTATGAAGTTCTCCTGGGCCAATCACTGTCTAGGTCTCTCTGGATGGCATTCAGTCCCTCAGGCATGCCAGCCACACCACGCAGCTCAGTGTCATTCACAAACTTGCTGAGGGTGCACTCGATTCCATTGTTGATGTCACTGATGAAGATATTAAATAGGTTCCAAACAGTCTTTTTAAAAGGGATGGTATTCTGCTGAGATTTTTTTCATCTAACTTTTAAACTAAAGGGGTTATTTTGTTGTTGCCACTTGTTAAAACTGGGGAATTTAAAATAACTGAATCTAAAGAAAAGCTTAAGGTCTGTAGAGAACATCCTTCCCTACATAAAATTTTCATTGCCTTAGAAAGACTGTATTTGTGGGGTGTGTGGCTGTTTTTTAATCAGTACTAAAATGATCCATTTAAGTCTTCAAGATAATAAATTCTTTCCCTGAATGCAGTATAGCTTTACACCTATTTAAATTTCTGAGAGGACTCTAACAGTGTTTGTTAGATTTTGAATCATGTCCTGGATATTGTCAGAAATACTCCATCCTGTTAAAGGATGCCTTTTACTGCAGAACTGAGTAGATGAAAGGAATGTTCATACAGGGTCATGTACAATCTTGTTATATATCTGGCTTATCATCGTTCCTGAAGAGTGAGACTTTTTCAGCTTTGCTGAAAAGGTCAAGGAAGCAAAATGAGGAAATAAAATTGCATTTCTTCACCCTGCACTCTTACACCCACTTGAGATCAGTCTGCTGTTTTTTTATTGTGGCTATATATATTTCTGCACAATCCGTCATAAGAATTTGTTAGGATTTTTTTACCTAAGTGGTAGAAATAATTAGTATCTGTTCTCTCATTTTACTAGAATTTCTTTAAAGATGGTTATATGCTGTTGTTCAAGCTAAAGTGTCACACCATTGATTTTTAAGAGGTTCCTGATACCCCACAGATTCACTGATATTAGGATGCCTAGGAAAACCGCATTTGTGTTTCAGAATATAGGTGTTCAAATTTTGCTTAGCTGGCTCTGTATTGATTTTAACTGCAGAGTGACCTATTATTATGGGTTTCTTTTCTAACATTTGAATGTAGGTGGAAAAGGGGGCATGACTTTCTTTTTATCAATTTTGCTTTTTTTTCTCTAATGGCTAGGAAGCCATGAAAATTTCAGATAAGCCGTGTCAGTGCGATTTCCAGGGCAAACTGCTGGCTTCAAAGCACTCAGCTTATTTCTGAGTGTGGGACTCAACACAGCAACACGACTTCAAAACACTGAAGTCTTTCATCTGAAGTCTGTACTCATTACTGGAACTCTCAGAAACCAAAACACATGCTAAAAACATGAAGACTTTAATTTCAGCACAGCTGAAATGGTATATTGTAAGCAGTTTAATCCAGGTGACAAGGTAAATAGTACCTCTGAGCCTGAAAGGAAGAAAGGTATTCTTCTGTGCTTTGTTTTGTTGACAAATATAACTAAGCAGAACATGTACAGAGAATAACCTCTTTATACTGTTGAGGAAGATATTAACACTTTGCATTAAAATTCATTAAAATAATACATTGTTTATGCAGTGTCTTTGGAAATTTGACTGCTATCAACAACAACAACAAAAACTAACATAGACAACAAATCTGAAGAACATGGATGCATTAAGTCCTTAATATTAAGTAGCATAATAATTACAGCTTCTTCTGTTTCATTCTCTCCGCACAGGAAGAGCTGAATGTCATAGAGCTGCATTTTGACAGATTTTTCTATATTTATCTTTAGTAGGGTTGGAGGGTAGGATGTTTTTTTTTAAGTTCTGGCTTTCTTTTTTTTTTCTTTTTGGTTTTACTATGCACATGCTCTCTCGAAATGGTAGAACAACTGTAAATCAACCTCTTCTTCAGATGGATTCTTCCATTGTTGTACAGATTTCCATCAGACTGGAAAAATAAGTGGTTTTTAGGCCTCATCTTCATCTGTCTTCCAGAGCTTGCTGATGGTCTGTTACAACCAGTACGGAGGTAGAACAAAATATGCCTGCAGGACATTGTGTTCTTGTGGAATGCAGTGCAACTTCCAATATTGGTTTTATATCCATGTGAGATTGCTAAGAACCAATATACAGTCTCACCATTTTCCAATGGTAAGAAATCACCAGAAAAATTAGGAAACTATATATATAAGAAATGTTATGTAAGAGCAAAGTATCAGAAAATAATGCAAAAGAGCTTTTAAAGTTCTTTGTGCTTGTCTGCACATGCCAGTTCTAGTCAAACCTAACTCCTTATCTGTAGCATGAGGTGGAAGCGCTGTTAAAAGACTAAAAGAATAAAGAACATCTGATTTATAAAAAGGCAGGGAAGGGTGATTAATCAAAAGCTAAATGATAAAAATTAAGCAGAGATTAGGAAACTTGCTTAAAATTTGTAAACTTCACCTTCATTATTGAGGAACTTGTCTGCCTTACATCTTGTAGTTACTGCTCATTGTGTTAGCTTACGAAATTCAGTCATGAATCTGTCAGGGCAATCAAATTCTGTGCTAGATATTTTGTATTTATAACAGAAAGATACTGATGTCCCAGAAGAACCGGCAATATAAGAGTTAGACATCTAGAAGACAGCATATTTATGGGTTCAGATAGAGTAGTACAAGCAGTTAGACATATCCACCCACTCTTCAAAAATACCAGCCAATGTAATGGCAAAAAAAAAAAAAAAAAAAAAAAACATATGATGATACTAGCTTGCTTAATGTATGATTTGGAAAATGAGAACAAGCTTCTATAAAGTTCTTTTGATATGATGCTACAGAAACAATCTTTCCCTTTCCCTATCTGAACCACTGTTTCCAGTTTTGAGTAAGTTGGGAAAGTGTTTTGCATTTCAGCCTTTTCCAAACTATTATAATCATGTATGCCTGTAATGAATACAGAAGAGTTTTTGAACATAAAATTTGTTCTTGGCTAGTGGATGTTCACTCTAGTTTGTTTCTTCTGATCCTAAAGTCTAAAAACTAAAAAACTAGACTGGAATAGATATTAAAAGGTCATCTACACCATCCATCTGCTCCAGAGTAGGAACAGGCAGGTCTATGACTACTGTGAAAAAAAGAGGGTGAAAGTGGGGATTGCACAGTCTCCTCAGCAGTGTGTTCATGCTGGAATGTGCTTGCTGTCAGGTTGCTCCTGATAGCAAATTCAGACATTTTCTCTTGCAAATCAAGTTCTGACTGTTCCAACACAGGATATTAGAGTAAAGCTGAGCTATTATTGATAGAAGATGCAGTAAATTTTTAATTATGTTTTCTGTTAGTACAGTTACTATTTTGCTGGTGGGAACAGTGATGCAAGTAAAAAGTAGGAAGACTGACAGAATTCTCTAAATTAACATTTTTTATAATTGAGGTGCAACTGAAAAGTAGATCAGGCAAAAAGAAAATGTAATACTTAATGGTTTCTTCTGCTACTGTTAGGATAATAGCAGTATGCTAATTGCATTCTTCTTAAGTAATCAAAAAGAAGTAAAGTTTTCCAAAATAACTGCTATTGGCTATAGACGTCTCTCCCCTAAAAACAGCAGCTGCGATATCTACTTAGCCTATCAGAATAGCATCAGGTAAAAGCAGAATATTTTTTTTTACACTTTTTGATAACTTCTTTTGAAAATTTTAAGGCTGAAAGCTTAGTGGAACATACTAGATTGAAAACTAGAGTTTTTTATCCGGTAAAATGTGTTTTATATAATGCCCAAATATCATGTATGTGATAATTTCTGAACCTAATATAAACGTTTCTGTATGAATTTATAATTTATCTGTTCATTTTGTTGCTGGAAATTAAATTTATAGTAAATAAGATATTTAGAAATATGCAATGTACGGGTGATACTATACAAAAACTACATCATCTCAGTGAATACTACAGATGTGCCAATTTAGCAGAGCATTTAAGGATGTGCATAAAATCTTTGACTTCAGTGGAAGTTAAACACTTAAGGTACTTGCTGAATTGCACTCTAAATCTTCTTAATACACTTATAATTTGGTTAATAGCCATGTTGCAGTAAGGAAAATAAAAAATGCCATTTAACCTACCTCACAAAATTTTGCAAGTGCAAAGGTAAATTGTTTGTCTCCTGCATCTATCTATCCATGACTGTAATACTTCTTCAGAATAAAATAAAATAAAAATCTGCAGAACAGCAGAAGGGTAAAAAACACTGCATCCTGACTGCTGGACTCTAGGTTCTCATTCTACATGTCTGGTAACTGTTGAAATAGTGAAACAGATTGTGCTGTTCTCTTTCTAGTATTTCAACAGCAGAATAGTGAAATGAATGATATCTCAGGCTTTAGGTTGCCAGTGGGTGAGCCAACTTCAGTGCATTCCTCAGCTCCATGATTCCCATTTAACCTCAGGCAAATCAATTTTCCGGATATAAAAGATCTCCCCATTCCTTGAAGTGTTGTGAAATATTTCCATTGTAGCTTAAGCCATTGAAGAAGAATATTCTTATCACTAGCGTAATGCTACTGGAGTGGCTGTAGCTGGTGACCAGATCAAGCTTTCTCAAATCTTTTCTAAAGATTTCAGTTGTCCAGCTTTAAAAGGCCACTATTTGAAACACAGTCCTCTAATTTTCACTCTGATTAGTGATTCAAAAGCAGCTAGTTGAAGGCATTAGTCCACCTTGAAAATCTTGGTCTTCACTTTAGAATAGATCATTGCATTCAATCTGTTGCATTCAAGGGCTCTTACTAACTCTCCTTCAGAAGTGTGGGACACAACAGTGCAAGCAATTTCTATGGCATAAGTCATGGGGATAGGTTTCAGCTTAGACACAAATTCTGGTACTGTTAAAAGATCTGAAAAATGAGTGCAGAAGAGAAGAGCTGGCTCAGTGTTAACCTTCTACAGTTCAATCAATACCGTAATACAGACCCTCTCGCTAAGACAGCATCACAATTCCTGATTGCACCTACTTTCTGAATGCTGCAATGCACCAAGTAAATGCTCCCTCTACCATTACAGGAAAGAAAAAGGGATTAAAAATAGAAATGAGCTGGAATGATTACCTTGGGACTATTTATTTATTTATTTATTGAAAGGAGGTATGTTACAGCCATTAGAGAAAAACTTACCCTTTCTTTCTAAATGCCGTGAGTAAGAGAGAGATCTTGCCTTAGCCATGCAGACTGAATTCTCACACCGCAGTGGTAAAACTCCTGGTTTTCCAGTCTTCTCACAAGTTTAGGAGCACTAAAGTAGGAGCAGACTTTCAAATTTGATGCAGAATGCAGTAGACTGCCTTCTGGCCCCAGGATCCCAGAAACTTACCAGGAAAGTTGCACAAATCATTGTGTGGTGTGTTTATTGTTGTTCAGTGCTCAACCAAACAAAAATACTAGATAGCTAAAAATATTTTTCTGTAAATAATTTTTAAATTATTAGCATTTCATTTTTCATTTTCTATTATTTTCCAATTTACAAAGCCAGGTCTCTCTTGTTAATGCATATATTAGTCTTTTTTTTTTTTTTTTTTTAGATTTCTGCTTAGAAGTTAATATATTCTGACACTGCATGTTTGTTTTTTTTCTTAGACATCATTGTTATTTTTTGTTAATTAATTCCATCCTAACAATTTGAATAATTAGGAGAGTTGTTTATCTGTATGAGTTTTTATTAAATATATTGCTCATCTTAAAGCTGTGCCTAAGTCTGTTCAGTGGTCTATTTAAAATGTGTGTGTTCTCTGACCATTCTTTAGCATTACAGTCTGCCTTACATCACTCTTAAACAAAAAAAAAAATCACTGTCAAAACTGATTCCATTATTGGTAGTCTTGCTGAGCAACTCAAAGTCTGAATGTACTGCAGGGCTGATTAAGATTCTGGAATGGTCATGTTTCTCATCTGCAAAGGTTGGCCTGTTGGAAGGAGACCGAAGAGGACAAGGGATGTTAAAAAATGCCTTTCTTTTGTCATATGCACCTACTGTGTTATTTTTCATTTCATTTCATGAAAACATAGAAATACACTTCATGGCAACATGGCATGGCAACTTGATGAAATTTATGACTAGATGATCCATGATGATTTTCAAGATTTGAAATAATACTCAGCACTATAGAACTTATGCTAATTTCTAATAAAATTGCAGTTGTTTGGTTTTGGGTTTTTTTTTTTTTTCATTTTAGAATTATTTTTGTAATGTTAAATAAAAGCTAAAAGTATTCAGTTTTAAAATATTAAGGAAATAGCGCCTATCTAATAAAGCAGTATTGATAAGAAGCCATATTTAAAATCACTGTAGTCATTAAGGAAAATACAAATAATTAACTCAAGCAGATCATGTTTGTTTCTTTTTAATTTTACTCTCACCTTTAATAATTTCACCCATAGACACTTAAAATACAGATTTTTGATTCCAAAATGAATTTGCTAATTTTGTCCACATCTCATTCTCTTTTCTGACTTCAATCTTATTAAAGAGAACATGCCTATTATTTTTAGTTCATTGAAACACTCTGTCTCTCCTTACACCTTCATTTCTGCTGCTTCAACTGATACACTTCAGTAATTTAGTGCTGAATACAAACCCATGTTGCTACAAAGCTGCCAAAGTGGTTGTTTTACTTAGATACAAATCCCTTGTTTTCAATTATGTTGTGATTTGCAGCATTCTTAGTCTTATTTTGCTTGTTTGTTTGTTAATTCTTGTGATAACTAATAGACTCTGTATAAGAAATTATTCTTAATGGCTTCTAAGAACGTGTCACCCATGTTGCTCCACCAGTTTTAAAAATATATATGAATAATCTGCTTTTGTGCTCACCATGTGTTTTCCATTTAAGAATATTCAACATCCTCCTGGTTCCCATTGGAGACCTTAGCTAGTTCTGGGTCCTAGTGTTTCATCTCTTACTCAGAGTTATTTAATGACATGGTTCAACACACCACACAAAGAATCTCATTAGTTCTCTATTTGCTTTCAGCTCAAAGAGTTGTTTGAGAGTAAGGATATAATAGCATCATGAGAAAACCTGTTGTCTATGTTGTTTACCAGCAGACAGCATTATGTTCTGTTACAGAGGGGCTTCTTAGAGTCTTTACCCTTTGCCAACTACAAGCCAGGAAAGAATGACACTGCCCAATGTCAGTATGAGAGAAAAAATAGTTGCATATTGTTTATATGCTTTTTTTAAAATTTATTATTTTTTCTGGTAGTGGTCACAGTGACTTTGACCCAATCTATAAGCACTTTCTCAAAACCTGTTACTGAATTATTTACTTAGTAATATGCAATGTACGTATGCACATATACCCACACACAGATATCCATATATATATATGTACATGAAACAAAAGGCATTGGATAGTCCTCTGAAAATCATCTTTGTCATACAGACTTCACCACCATAAGAAATGCTGCAAGCTGTATTGAAATAGATACACAGAAAGCTTTCAAAGTAGTTTCTTTTGAAGCAGTCTCATTTAAAATAATAGATTCTTCATTTCAAAAGAAAAAGACTCTTGAGTGAATTTAATGATGTACAATTGTATCTAAGAAATGAAGTGTTAAGTTTACCTAAGTAACAGCAGAAGCCGTATTTATTACTCTTCCATTCATTTTGTCTTTGAAATAAGTAGATGAGGAGAAGAGCACAAGGTGGACACATCGAGATTCCAGACCTGTCTTTTTGTCTTAATGATGCCAGAAGTGTATGCTTACATTTCAACATGAGAAGATAAAAGATATTCTCAACAGTCTCCATCTCCAACTTAAAAAGTCCCATAAAGCATCTGTGTCCCATGGCACTTATAAGAATATGACTGTAGGTTCGGTGTACTTCATACCACAAAAAGAAGGGAAGGCTCCTTGCACTTGGGGAATTGACCATACAGGAAGAAGCTAGGCTTCGCTTTTAGATGCAGTAAAATATCATGGCTATTATCAAGCGTGAGTTATTACTTCACATACTAATACTGGCTGTAAAGTGTGTCTGACAAAGTGCCACAGCTACAAACCATGTGTAGCTTGTAATCTGTACTTACAGCTCAGCAGCCAGATAAAAACTCCATGACAACCCTATGCAAAAATCCTAAAAAAAAAAAAAAAAAAAAGAATTTACTGATTGAATTATCATCAAATAACAGGATATTTGAGTCCCTCTGTTCTGAATTGTATTTCAGTCACCCCTGCTGCTCTCATTTAATCTCTCCAGAGATACCACACATATTATAAATCCATTGCGCACATTTCCAGGCACTGTAGTTATTCTGCTACAACTAAGTTTCATTTAAGTTTTATGATTTTCACACCCTCAGAGACAGAATTTTTCCAGTGAGAGAGTACAGGAAGATACATCGATTTCTACCTATGTTTAATGACTAACAGGTAGATGTAAAATCTATCTGACTAAAATAAAAGGAATGAAAGACCAACTAACACTTTAATTCAGAATTACAATGTAGCTGCAACAATACCTAGCTGATATTACAGAACTGACAGCTTTCATGTTATTTCCTTTTATATGACACATTTCATTCACCAGAGTCATGGAAAAGGATACTTCTATTCAGCTCATTAAATTGAGTCAACAGGAAATTTTTCCATCATAATTCCTTCCTTCTTTAATTACCTTGAACTTCAGTTTCTTGACTTCTTCCCTATGAGTAATGCATAAAAATTGATCTCAAAGGGTGAAGTGGTCATTAGCAAAACTCTAATATTCTTCTACATAATGCAGAGTGCATCAAAATCTTTAAACCCTATTTGTGCCAAAATATTGTTTACACTTAATCATGTAAATAAAAACGTGTAAAGAATGCATTGATATAAATGAAGTAATAAAGCTGCACGAATACTGCATGCAACTTTTTGTTAAGAATAAGAATTGTGTGATTCATAAAAAGTATGGTAAAATGGAGTAAATAGTTCCTACAGTCTATTATAAAAAGCTAAAGATGATTAACAGCAGTATTCTGAAGATCTGTGGCTATTTTGAGGTGTTGAATAGCTTACTTTCCCCCTTTTTAACAAGTTAGTGATAGTTTTAGACAAGATGATCTTTTATTTTGCCTAAAAGAAAGAAGACGAAAATAAACTGGCACCTAAGAAAATATATTGCCCATGCTTCTTTTTGAAAAAGTTAACTGAGTAATTATTACTGGAAATCTGAATTGTTTTAATGGAAGCTGGATCTCCTGCCATGATTCTCTTTTCTCATTACAGAAGTCTGCAGTATTCATCTTTTTAACTATGTACTCTGATATTTTTTTAAGTTATGCTTTAGCAAATGGCATTTAAATTAATCTTTTCATTCTTGTTTTAGTCAAAGAATAAATATCTATCAAAGATCTGGATCCAGTTCCTGTTTTTATTGAAGTTCTCTGAAACAAATCACTTCCAAATAACATGCCACTTCAGAGGTGCAGGATTCTCCTGCTTTCCCTGGCAGGCTCTGAAAGGCAGTTTGCTTTGAAGGTGGGTGTGAAGATCTTCACACTACATGGGAGGCTTTCTGCCCTGCTTTGCTCATAGGACAAAGCAGAAATCTTGTGATACATGAAGTAGTGATGGAGACACATTTAACAAACATAAAGGGTTATGTGTACTAAAGCAACATAAAGGGTTAAGGTCGGCTGCCACTGAGAACTTAATAGGAGGTGGCTGGAAGGTTTAGAACTGGAGACAGTTGTGATGCAGGCATGGCTTTAGGCATCTCAAAATTTTTACAGCTGTCTCTGAGCACAGAATTCTAATATGCACTTGTAGCATTATGTATTTGTCTTCCTCAGTTAACACTAGTAAATGGTAAGTCAGCAAACTAAGAGATGGAATCTGGCTCAGTCATTTGACTTAGGTTACTTGCGGTTTTCATTAAATAAGGAAAAAGATACTTCTCCAGTTGAGTCAAATTCTTTGCTGACATAAACAGTGAAAAATTTAGAGAGGTCATCTGGCTTAGTGACAATATAGGATAACATATCCTCCAGTGCTTAGAAAATTTCTGATCTCTGCCTAAGAAAGTTTACATCCCTATTTAGAGTAAAGAGTATACAAACAATGTGTTCTCTCTTGCATTCCACTTTAATTAGGCTGGAATGTCTTCCCAGTGGCCATATGTCTGTGTGTACAGCTAGGCATCCTTCATCAGAGAATGAACAACTGTTTATGTTATGTTATGGTCTGTTATGGTATAAAACTAAACAATAATTCAAAGTCCATAAAGGGGTAGGTGATACCCCTTCCTAAACTGGAATGTTAGAATTATGCTAAACTGAACACCTTTGAAAATTGTTCTATATTTCTCAAGCCATTTCTCTCCACTAATGCAACTGTTTGAAGAGGGAGATAAGTATTTTTTTCCTTTCATTCAGTGCTTTGCAAATGTCATTTCAAAGGGCAAATTAAGCATCTAAATATAGTGAGCTTTGAAGGTATAAAGCAGCTGTGTACAGAAGGCTCAGCCTGAGGCCCAGGTGTTAAGAATACGACTAGTGGTGCCAATACTTCCTGCTCACACTCTGCACCATTTTATCCTTCATGAGAATGATACTCTATATACCTCAGGCATTTGAGTAAAAAATAGTACTTTTTTCATTACCATTTTAAACATGTTTTCAACTACTTCTACAATACTTCTACAAATTAAGAGGATTGAAAATCATCCCAGTACTTTTTGGTTATGATCAGCAAATATTTTGGAAAGAAAAGAGCTCATGACCAAAAAAGTAGAGCATTACTGAAAAATAATTGTTGTGCTTTGCTCACAGGTACACCGTTTTTAAATTCTATCCAGTTCACCCTGCTGTTGGCATTCTGCTGCTGACATCAAATGGACATTTTACAGTTAGTTACTTAGACTGTGTCATAGATGTATGTGTCCCAGAAGATGCTAGCCATATAAAGACAACTTAGCAAAACCAACAAACCATTTATAATGTGCCTCAAATACCTGCTGGCTTTTGTAATAGAAGTTGAACAGCAATCCCTACAGTTACAGGGAGCTGTACAGTCTGTTTTTAGCTTGGACAGTAAGAAGGGTGGCTCATTGTTTATAATCACTGATGTAAAATGAAAGCACATTTGCAAAAATGCTTTAAATATGATTGTGACAGTGTGCTTTTCAGTTTGTTTGCTTGCTTTAGATTGTATTGTCTGTATGCATTTATGACCATTATAAAAACATTGGACCTAATGTCCTGTTAGTATATGTTGATTTCAGTGGAGCATCTGACCTATGGTTACAAGCCACCTGAGTCTGATAGACAAACTTTTATGTTTTGTAGGCAGAAAGTTTAAGTGCAAAATTTTGAAGATGATAGCTTCTAGTTCAGAATGAATCAACCACAGCTTTATGTTCCTGTCCTAGTAAGGTTATGGCTCCTACCTCAACCTTCCCCACTGAGTGTGTTTTGTGTTCTACAGTGCTGAGATGCCCATGCAGTGCTGCTTCTCCCACTTTGTCTGGGCAGCAGCTGCTTCAAGCCCTGCAGCAGTGGCAGGGTGCTCAGCTGTAGGCAGCCAAGGCAAGGTTTTCCAATACAGTGCCTACGGTTACATGCCATGTAACAATGCGCTGTGCTATTCTGAATTTTTTTATCACACCAGCCCATTTTCTTTTTCTTTATCATTTTCTCCAAGAAAATTGAACCATGCTTATTTTAACTGAGAATGGCCAGACTTCTCCTGGAAAGAAAGAAACAGATTCAAGGCGGGATTTCATGAGACATCTGAGCTATGCTCTGACCCTGTAGTCAGTCAGTTCTACCGACTGTATCAGCGGGAAGCTAATTTAGGTAAATGTGTGATTGCTTCTCTTTCAGGTCAGTGAATTTCAGCTACCACAGCTGTCCAAAACAGAAGTATCATTCTGTAAAAGGTGATGACCATGAAAGCACATCAGCACATAGCATGACAATGGGATGCATGTCTGGAAACCAGATCTGCTTCACATAGTACACTATGTGCTCAAAGCACATAGTGAAGTAGAAAGTGTTTTCATTTGTTTGTGATATTTTGTACTGACAGTTATGTGAGCTCTGAGAAGTGAATAACAGGAGGAAACTGAGAATGCTTTAAAAAAGGTGGTTTGGTCAGTTTAGATCCTCAGATTAGGAAAAGATTGACCATTGTGAGTTCAACAGTACAGAAGGAGTCACGATAAGCCATGCAAGCGATGACTACAGCAATGACTGGAGCTAGACCACATGAGTTTCTGTTCCTTACTTCATACTGATCACCTTGACTTGTCCTGTGCACTAAATCATGATTAATCATGTGTACCATCCTTGTCTGAGAAGAACTAGATTCATAGTATTCAAACTGCTGATGCACAATCACATGGCTAATGGTATTAAAATAACAGTCATGTTCAGAAAGACTATGACAGTCGTAAAGTAGTGGATAGCTGTGATATCTCTGTGTAGATGAAAAGCATCTCTGTGCCCTTTACAGTTGAATTCTGAAATTGCTTCAAGGATTTCTTGACAACTGCTTTTTTGCTCTGACATTAAGCAGTGCCTAGCGTATCAGAGAACTGATGCTGCCTCTTTCTGGATCAGTTGCTACACATAGCACAGTAATAAATCTCTTTAAATATTATCAGCAGTAGACTACAGATTTCCATAGTACACATTTTTCACTGTTTACATCAATACCAAAAGTGTGTGCAAAGATGTGAGAGGTGGAAGGAGATGCAGTCATAACAGGAGAGTAATAAAGGAAAAAAGACAGGGTTATAGTATTATATGTTGTCTTTAAAGTAATGATAATGGACAAGTAATTCACAATAAAGTGACAAAGAAGGAAGAACCAGTAAGTTAGTACGAAGAGAGGAGAGGAGAGGAGAGGAGAGGAGAGGAGAGGAGAGGAGAGGAGAGGAGAGGAGAGGAGAGGAGAGGAGAGGAGAGGAGAGGAGAGGAGAGGAGAGGAGAGGAGAGGAGAGGAGAGGAGAGGAGAGGAGAGGAGAGGAGAGGAGAGGAGAGGAGAGGAGAATTGTAACAACTGGAATAGAAAAAATAAGAGAAGTCTGAAGACTGAGATTATGGATGCCATTGCTTAAATATCTATAGCTACTTTGTAGGTACTGAAACATTCTGAATTTTCCTCTGAGCCTCTCCTGCACTAATTAAGCTAATTATAAATAGGAACACTAGCAAGATTATAAAAGCTTGATTTTGATTATTGCACTGTGCTCAGAAATTATCGATTTCCTTGAGGGGAATACTAGTCACAGAGAAATACATTTAAGAAGTTTGTATAAACCAAACAAAGCTAGAAAAAGGAATTCATATTTTTTCATTAATGCATGGAAACTGTGAAGCATCCTCCGCTAAATGAAATACAGGAAAAAGAAATAACTCCAGAATGATGAAGAGTCACCCTGTTTTTAATTAGTCTGTCATTTGAGACAATGGCTGATATTACTGTTTATTTCCACTTCAGTCAAGTTGTTTTGCAAAATTCTAGTTGGCCATAAATAATAACATCATACAGGAACTCTATAACCCTCGAATTTATTTCTCTGGCTGTTACTCTTTACTGTGCTGGCTTCCTCTTAGCATTTGTATAAGCACTTTTGGGCTCATTGTGATCTCAGTCACGTGCTGCCGGTACTTCAACAAGTACCCCCCCCAAGAATGTTCCTGTGTACTGTGTAGCAATTCCTGGGTCCCTCTAACACAGAGAAAAGGAGGAGAAAAGAGGAAGAAAATAAGAAAATTGGAACATTATGTTTGTTTTCAGAAACAATAAGAGTGAAAAATGATGTTTTGTGGAATGGGCCATTTAGTAAAGGGAAAGTGTGCCTTTTGGGGGGCAGAGGAGTATTTCACTGACATTTGCAAGAATACACTCCTTAAAATGTAACTCAACAAGTAAAACTAGCAGAATGCAGGTGAATTTGTATATACAACTGAGATATTTTAATAGGTCCACTAAAAAAAACTATTATTACTGTACGTAATGAAGGGCCAGACTATCCTTAGCTTGTACACAATTTTTAATGAGTCCCTATTGCCTTAATGAGAAAAAGAGAGGGCTAGTAGGAATATTCTGAGCTAATGGGTATCCATGAGGACACAGATAATTGGAGCTGAGAGAAAAAAAAAAAATATGCAAAGCCAGTGCCCTATTTGAAGGCTTGTAGTTTCAAGATGTCTCCCTTAGATTAACTAGCCTGGGATGTTATTTACCTACAGCCAAAGAACCATTCTACTAGAGACAGCTTATCTGAAAATTATAGGTAAAAGAAAGCTGTCTACACTGGGAGTAATCCAATTATATAGTAAAATATGAGATAATATTTCAATTAACAAGATGCAGTCAAAATTCTTGCTACCGCCCAACCTAGACATGCATGTGACTTTACCTAGAGAAGAATCTTGGATTATTTAACTGTTGTGGCTTTTTTTTTTTTTTTTCAAGACAAATTTGCTGACTGGGTGTTACAATCTCAGGTCTTACTTGCAGTTGGGCCTGATGCAGACAGAGGTACTCTTTATCAGTGCCTTTGTCAGCCAAAGATATTTCCTAACTTTTATTGTTATTGGCCATATGTGCATTTCCAAGGCTGAAATAGAAGAATTACAGCAGTTAGGATTTCTGCAAAAACATCCTGTCTCTGAGGTCCACTGGTAAGTGAATAAAAACATATCTTATACAGTTTTACCTCATTATATTTTATGGCCTGTATTTGCAAGAGGCCTAGTTCCTCTGCCCTAAAGGTCCATCATGTGCCTTTATGTAATGTGAAGGTGTCTCCCACCCCTAACAGGACCACCCAAAATTCAAACCATATGTCTGAAAGCCTTGTCCAAACACTTCTTGAACTCTGGCAGCTTGGTGCTGTGATCACTGCCCTGGGGAGCCTCTTCCATGCCCACCACCATCAAGTTAAGAACCTTTTCCTAATACCCAACATGAAACTTATTAACCATATTTCTTAACCAGCACACTAATTAACAATAAGCCAGATAACTATGAAGGCTGCAATGCTCAATGAATGAGACCTGAACTGGAGTTTGAAATGTATGTACCCTTTGAGTGACACTCAAAAAAAGTTTTTCTACCTTCGCTTTTCTTCTTGTGCTTTTTCTTCACTTTCTATGTTATCCAAAATCATTCTACAACAAGTCTTCAATGCTTTGATGTCAAACAAACTATTGATATAATATCAATAGACAAAAAGACAAAAATAGCAATCATCCAAGTAATAATATCTCTTTTTTTGCCCTTCTCTCCTCTTTTACCTTTCTCTTCTCTAGACATAGTACGGTAAACATGAACTACAAAAAGGGCTTGAAATGTGTTCACTGGATGTTAATATCTTCTGGTGGTTTTAATTACAGTATATCCCATGTCCTGCATCTTGTCATATTTTCTTTCTCTGGTGAAATAATGTGACATGAATTTCAGCAGGACTGCAATAGTTCCCATAAGTTTCATCAACATCATTCTTGGAGCCCAGCACACTTAGCTTCTGTGCCAGCAGTACTTACCTTTATGCAATTAAATCTCCAAAGTACAATTCTACTTATAAAGTCTTTCAAAAGGACAAAAGCCACGTGAGGTTAAAGGCACTGTTAAAAACAGGAAACTGGCCTTAACTACTGTGATGTTGCTAAATTTCTTAGATTAATTCATTAAAAATGTATAAAGTAGCAGGAAACCAAGAACCTGTGAGAATGTGTCTTTTCTCCAGGGTCAAAAATTCTCTCTCATCTATGGCTTGTCTATAAAGACAGGACTATCACACGTCTGTGGAAGAGGAGAGCTTCACTGAGGAGATTTTAGAGTGGTTAGCAAGCCAGGGAAGGCTGGCGGCATGGGTTGCAGAAGGGTTCGCGTAACCAAGGTACTGTGAACATTTCTAACCAGCACCTGCTGTGGAGGACACTCAGAGACAGCTCCCACACATCACTCTCTCTATCTCAGCTGCACCATCTCTATTGTTTTATGGAGTAATATTTGTCCTTTATAGGCAAATAAAAATGAGGAAACAGCAAGGTCCATTTTGTTTTAGTAGTTTGATATCAGTTTGATGTCTTGACATGCTGTGTATGCAGAGTGCCACTGCAGTCAGCATGCTAGCTAGAGGTCCCCAGGTCGAGAAAGAGAGCTGTGTGAAAACGGGGTTTCTGACCTAAAATCTTTACGGATTCTTGCAGGCATATGGAGCCCATTCAGATTACTCTTTCTATGAGATAATCCCCTGGTAATATGACTAAGCTTTGTAATTTATTCAGGAAAATTTCCCAGCTCCCTCTTGCTTTGTCATGTTTTCTTGCAGGAGCTTCAGGGCTTCAGGTGTTTTGTTTTTTTGGTTGTTTTTTTTTAAGATTTGATAATCCTATTTAACAGTCTTGCAAAAGGGACTCCAGAGAGAACTTTTCAGTTACACACAATTAGTTTTATCAGCAGCATTATTAAACCATACATTAACTGCTTTATTAAATCTCCTTTATTAATAACAGTAGAAGCTTTTGTATGAAGAATAGAGGGTGGCATTATACAAAATGGTTTCAGACTCCAATACCAACATATCCTATTTGTGAGTAGAATTATGAAATGAGTCTTCTCATGTGAGATTTCTTTTAAAATTTGCCTCTCTTTTTTCTGCTACGTCCTCCAACCTCTTTGTGCTTTCCTCTCTGATGCAGGACACAGGGCTGTGCTGGATCCTGAGAGAGAAAAAGACCATGCGACAAGTCTGACTGGTTGCTATTTCCCTGCCTAGACTTTAGCATCCAGGTCAGAAGATGGTAGCTTATTTCAACCAGCTGCTCTTGGCACTTGAAGCAATGGACCAGGAGAGTGGTCATGATCATTGCAGAATAAACGCACAAGCTATCTTCTGTATGGAGGCACAAGGGCGGTGCAAAGGAGCCCACTGGGATGCGATGGCCATGTAAGGGTGGTGGTTATTAGAGCAGCAGGAGGGTCAGGGTGAAAGCGGGTGCCTTCCTGCTCCAGCCCCACAGCCTCCAGGACAGAGTGTGAGGAATACAATGAGTGTGGGTTGTGCTTCTCCCTGCTGCATTCCCACTCTCTGCCTCTGCACTGTACTCAGCTGGTGGCTGTACACAGACCATCACCTCCATATGGCACTTTTTTCCATAAATTTGGCTGTCTTTTGCACCCATTTATGCTTTTGTCTTCAAATACTTACTGTAACAACTCATTCTGCAATTCCTCACTGTGTGAAAAGGCACTTCAGCATATTTTTAAACCCACTGCCTGATAACTTCACTGTTATGAGACATGCAGAACAGTCATTGTTTATTCACTTCCTCCCTGTCAGTCCTGATTTTCTTTTTTCTCAGCGTATTGTATTTGTCAAGGCTACATTTTAGATCTTGTTCTGAATTTACCAAGATTGTAATGCTTAAAATGCTGAAGTTATGGAATGGAACTGAATGCCCTTTGTATTTGCCTGCTTTTGGGACTATTGTGTTGCCCTCCTTCTTCGGTGCAGGCCAGTTCATTTACATTTTAAAAGCTGGGATTTAGAATGAATATGTAAATGCACTTTCCAGTCAGTATAGTAATTCCTGACACTTAGTTTTAAATTAAAATCATGATTGTTAATTGAGCATCTAAGATGTAGACTGTCTAACTGGACAATGATATCCAGTAACAATTTGATTTGAGAAAAACGAGATAAATATATAATTAAATCTGAACAGCAGTATTCTCTCTTTCTTCCAAGGGTTCAGAAGCTTGTGCTAGTTTTGAATGACCTTTTCAAACAAAGATTCACCTTTTCAAACTTGCAGGCATGATTCTGCCACAGAAAGGAGCGTGTTCTGGGACATGTCCCTCTGAGGGGAACGGGCTGCCCCATCACCTCTGCAGACAGCCCTGCTCTCAGCAGTTGGTTCATTCTGCTGCCTCAGGGAGTGATATAAGCCAGTTACTCCTGCTTATAAACAGGCTAAAATGGGGGTACATCCATATTTTTAGCACAGAACTTTCAAATGAAGGAAAGTACACATGGGCACCATTCATTTCTCAGGTATTAACAGAACTGTTGTCCTTGACCTCTCTCCCTTAGCTTACAAAAACAAGATAAAATCCGTACAAGATTCCAGTGGACAATATCATCTTTCCTTGTTTATTTTAAAAATATATACCGTTAATTAAAAAAAAAAATAGATAACATATATACATCGGCAACACATAATAAGTGGCACATATGTACTAAGAACAATCTTCAGGTTATTTTGAAGACTACGTCCCATACTGTCTGTAGATATTTACTGACAGCAGAAGAGCTATCAGGAACAACAGTTACCACTTGTACTGAACTAACATTTTCTTTACATATCTACAATTTCTGTAGAACTTCTCCAGAGGCTTTAACAGATGGGATACTCTCTCACATTAATGTGTGGAATTCCTTTTGTTTCATGCTTTTCCAAGAGGGAAAAAACATCCAACCCTCGCATTCTCTGTTGCATTATCTTTTTGTGGGCATTCTAATAACTAGGACACAAACAGAACAAAATAGCAAAGCCTTCTATTTGTATTTGGTTTGGCTGTCCATAGGTGACGAAGATGATGAAAAAGCAGAAAGATGAGAACACAGTCTTTCCCAAAACCCAAATGGAGGACAGAAACCCATGGGGGAATAACTTCTTTTTTCTCTCCTGTTAATTTAGAGACACGTCACTGCAGTGTGCCATCAAATGGCACACAGCTGAGTTGTCTCTGCACTGCAAGAGCAGGAATGACTTCTTAATTTAAAAAAATAATTTAAAAAAATAGCAGTTCTAGTGCAAGTGGCAGCTAGACTTTCTTTACTGCTGCCCACCACGCAGTATGTCTACCCCTTCCAAGGGCAGACAGAGCTGCAGTAATTATTTTTCCAGCTTTCATCATTAGGTGAAATCATAAAGCAATTGGCTGCTCACACATTTTTCATCTGTTTAAGAACTGTACCAATCCAGATGCTAGAAGAATAGTGAAAGGGTCTTGTCTGCCTACACATCCAAAGGGAAATGGAATGGAAACTGGAAACAGAGGGTCATTTAAGGCAAGGAACAGACTTATTTTGCCTCGTCTCCTCTCAGAGAGCTATTAATCTCACCCGCTTTGCAGAAACCCAGGAAGGTATGTATGCAGGCTCATGGGAAAGCTGTTTTCTCTTGACAGAGTGGGAAGAAAGGAGAAAAGGTCAAGAACTGTGTGTTTACTAGACCCATGTGCTTCTCTATGTGTGCTGCTGCTGCATGCAGCTGCTTTCACTCTCAGCTGGCATTTTGTGGCTTTGAATACTAGAGCACTAAATAAAATATGAGATTTTAATACCTATTATTTCATGTATCCAGTGTGGGATGCTAAAGTAAACAGAATATTGCACGAGTGCACATTTCATTCATATGAGCTTAAAGCAGAAACGGGGAGAACAATTAACAGTCAAAGCCTGCAGTATACAGAGCGTGGGGTACAGCACAACTACGGACAGATATAAATTTCCTTTTAAAGAAATATACTTGAAAGACCAGTTGCTTAATGTTGCAAGCTAAGGAGAACACTGACTCACTAAGTCAATATTTACTAAATCTACCAGGCCAAATTCAACTCTTGTTCTAAGCAGAAACAATTTTGCTGTTGTTTCACATCAATGAAAGGAACTGGCCTTGAGACCAAATCTGGAAAACGTACAAAAGCCTTCATCAGGGCATGCAGTGCTAAGTTTAAGGATTATTTTCAATAATTTATTTTAATTTGGTTTCTGTTATTTAAATTTATAATTTTAATATTCCAATTCAGCATTTTACCTATAAATAAGCACCTTTCTCTTATCCAGCAGCATGGCAAAGCTCATAGATGCTTTTTCCCCTTTTGGGGGCTTCATAACTGCAAGCAGGGAACAACAGCTGGTCTCTGCACAGAATCACAAGTGAACAAGAGAATGTGTTTTACACTTTCTTTGCAGCTCTTTTTAAAACTAGAGGAGTCAAGGTACGAAATACGTGCTAACTGAAACAACAGGAATTTCCAACAATATATATGCTTTTTCTCCAGGTTTCACTGATAAACAAAGACAATTGATGCTCTGTAGTCTGAATCCCTCAATCTCTTGCAAATCAAGAACAAATCCACTGAAGCCAAATGACTTGCATGCATGCTAATTCAGTCATGCCTTCGTGCTTAAGGGTCTTTTGTTGAGCAAGCTTTTCGGTTACCAGAGCAAGAGCTCTTTCCTCAGACTCTTTTCTGAGCTATGAATGCAATGGGAAAGCTTAAAGAAAGCATAAAAGAAAGCAGGTTAAAGGAAAGAAGAGGGGAGGAGAAATGTTTACATGTGCTATTTGGTTTTAGAATCACAAAACCTTCCTTGTTAGTAGAGGTCATCTAACAAAACAGCAGAAGCACAGATTCTTAACTGTAATGCTACTCCTTTGTGATACTCCAGAAAGCATTTGGCTTTGTCTTGCCAACAAGTGATGACAGAACCCAGATTTCTTTTCTCCCAGCTGTCATGAGTATATGCTAATGTTTCTGAACAAATGTGAATTAAAGATCCTTAAAATGGCTTTAACCTTTTGAAGCTTCTACTTAACTAAAAATTTATTTAGATGCTCATAATAAAAAATAATTACAATCAAGTCGGTTAGTCTGTAGCTATTATTCAGCCTGTATTTTCTGTATTTATAATAAGCTACCTAGTAATTGCAAGACTTTTATTGATGTCTAAGTGGGGTTCTTTTTAGAGCATATGACTAATGAAAATTAATTGCTGCAAAAAAAAAAATTCTAGAAAGCACCCCACTGCTAACTTTTTCTTTTTTCTTTTTCTTTTTTTTTTTATTTTGAGAAAATAATAGCCATCACTCATATTCCTCATACAGTAAGGTAGAAAAGAATGATCAACAGAAGAGGTTATAAACAGTCTACAACCCTTATATCTACCAAGCCAGTCTTCCCTAATTAACGATAACAGAGGAAAAATATGCAAATAATCAGAGGGATGGACAATGTACACCAAGAAAGCTTCCTGTATTTCTAGACACACACACACAAAAAATAACCCTTTAGAGCTACATCAGCAAACCAACTGACCTTGACTACTACATTGCCTGTCTCTTTTTAAGACTCCATAAAATGAACCAAAAGCTGTTTTGGAAGGAATGCACAGCATAAGCCTTTGCTTCCAAGTGTAAATAACTGTTGAATTACACTTTTGGAAGAAGATTAGTTTTATCCCAGCTTAGGACAAAGAATCCTAGTTTTTCTAGGTTATCCTGTACATATTCCCTTAGAGTTGAAGATTTGGGACAGCAATTAAAATGTTTTAAATACTTAGATTTTAATGCCCTGATGAAAACAATGTAAACATATGCCCCATGGGCTGCACTTATTCATGCAAGGCTCTGTTTCTATAACTAATTCCCACCTAGAAATCGGTGCAATCAGAAATAGCTCCCTGTAGAAAGCAGGCTGTAATATTCAAGTCATTTTTGACCTCATCCTTTTCCTACTTCCTCAGTAGCTATGAGCTAGGCCTGGCAATTTTGAATGGCTGTAGCTGAGAACCATGGGGCTAGACTCAACTTCAGCAGCATTTAGCCCTGCTCTGAAAGTATTGTTGAAACACAAATAACAGTACAGTTTCTAGATTTTCCAAAAATGTATCTTGATAGTCTAGTTTTCTTCCTCCATTCTGGAGAAAGCACTTGCCCTTAAAACTTCCATGCAGTTCACAAGAATCAACGCTCCAGTTAACTCTCGCCACTGTTTTGTTACTGGATTTTTCATTTTATCCAAGGCTGATTGCAGGTCTTGTAAGACATCCCTGTAGCTGTCTCCATAATGGGCAGCCCACGTGTAGAGAAAGTCATATGCAGGTTTCCACATCATCTGCAAAGAAGGGAAAATTATGAAAAAGCTTAATTGCAGAAATTGAACTACTGCAGGGAAAACAGAAAAAAAAAAAAGGCTACATCTTTCCAACAGTCAGAGAAAAGAGAAAGAAGAAAAATAATTATTTGATCTCTAGCCATTGACATACTTTCTCATATAAGGTATATTCATTAAGAAAAATCCAGGAACCTTACGTACTTCATTGATATGAAATACTAGAATTCTCAGAGGAATAATAAGAGAAAGATAAAGTTTTCATTCAGATAACTATCACAAAGTCAATATACATCTATGTCTGAAAGTAAAACTAAAGGCACAAAGGTAGAAGGAAAATGCTTTTCCCCTTGATCATTTTTGAGACATAAACATCCAATAGTAGTTTCCTCATTTAGAGTTTGACTTGTACTTTTGGTGGTTAAAGTTCCACTGTCCCCCTATGAAGCCTGGAACATTTAAACATAGTTCTTATTTACACAACAATATTTTCAAGTGACATCAACAGAAAGATCTGCCTACTAATAGATCAAAACAAAACAGAAGCAAATGAGCAAATAAAACTGCTCAAAAAGCAGGAAAATCAAAAGTTTTTATATTAACTTCTCAAAATTAGGGCATGGTATTTTAAAAACTATCCTGCAATAAATAAAGGAAATAATAAAAATTAAAATATATATATATAAGAAAAAACAAGTTACCAGTGCTCCTTATTGCAAACTACAATATGTTTAATTATTTTATGACTAACAAATATGGAATAGATCTTTCCCAGCTGTAATTTGTCATTTACCTTGTGGCATTAATGCAGATATGGCAGCATGATTCAGATACCAAGCTGGACTGGCATCTTTCAAAGTGCTGATGTACAGAGTAAGTTTGTTCTTGTTTACAAACAGAAAGCCTGTCTTCCCATCCTCTACTTTTGAAAATTTAACTTACACAACTAGTTCCCTTCTCCTCACTGGCAACAGAGGTTTTGCAAACAAACAGCAATTTAATTATCAGTTGTATGGATGATACACAAAGCCATAAATAAACCCTTTACTTTCCTAAATAGTACTGTCATATGGTGTTTTGAGAAAAATACACTTATACATAGCAATAAAAGCACATGAACTGATGTGTACACATGTATATATAAACACAGAAGTGATCAGAAGTCACTTAATTCTAAAAGGATTTTTTAAATCTTTTTCCCTTTTTTAAAGGTGAAACAATTGTCATGTTTCTGAAGGGTAATTCAGAGGAAATTGGTTATTTCTTCAATATCCTGTCCTATGAATTTGCAATACACAATGTAAAGCTCCACTTCCTTACTTTGAGCTCTTTTTATTTGATCACTTGAGAAAACAAGTAGCTGGAGGAAATTCCTTTGCCTGTGGTTCTGAACTTACCTCCTTATTTGGGCTAAGAACTAACTCCTAACTTACTCCAATATTAACTCTACTGTAGTTTCTGTCAACATCTCCATCATCTTCTACTGCCTTTCTCCCCCATCCTTATTTTTTAATTAAATGCAAAAACCTGTTCAATTAATCTCTGTGGTAGTGTACCTCATGGTCTCATTAGTCTGGTTTCTGCCTTTAGTTTAAGCCATAAGAAAGTGCTAGTGCATTGGGTGAAGTTTGTCATTTAAACTCTACAGGTGAGAAGAGTATCACCATTATCCAAAATGAATGGTGCCTTATGCTGACTTTAAGCAAGTCATTCTTAAATTATAACTGTAAGGTTACAAAAGGAAGGAAGTAATTTGGTAGTTGTTAGAAGAAATTAAAAATAAGAAATTCTTTCATTTTATAAGATGCAGTAATGAGTAGAAAACAAACAAGCAAACAAACGAACATTTGTAATGTACAACCATTAATACCTGATGTTATAATACGTTTTAATGGAAAAAACAGCTCACTATGGTTGCATGGATGATGACATTGAATAGTTTCTTTATTCTTATTTCTACCTTGATAAGCAACATAGCTAACAAGAAAACTGGGATTTCCTGATATGCTACTGCTGGCTATGCCTTTTCTCTGTCTCCTGCTTCCTTTTCTTATAGCCTGCTGGACCAGGCTATTTGAAAGATTAGGGAACAGCCTTTCGCTGGTGATCCTTACTAGTATGTGAAAAGACTGGGAGTATTAAAAGATGCTATGCTTTGACTTACATTGAAGGTCAGTCTGACACTGCACAATCAGAGAATTGTCTGAAACATGCCTAAAATATAAACCGTGCTTTCCTCAACCGATTTTTTTTTTTTTCCAGGACAAAAGAAAAATGTAGACAATCAGAACCTTATGAACCAGTCATCAGTAATGCAACGAGGCAGTAACCCACATGTTCATCACACCTAACTAATACTGCTGACCAGGCATCTGAGGTAGGTCCTTCTCCACATTCACATGCTCTAATGCAGCAGCTGAACTAAATCAGGTTTGACACTGCTGAATTTCAACAAAGCAGATTTTTAAGGCAAACTATTAAATCACTGCAGCATGCTGAGCAAATCACATCTCAGCTACGTGCCTGGGTTTTTCCTCTGCTCCCACTACCTCTGCTGAGTAGATAATAATGATACCTACATTCTTCATAAAGTGATTTGGAATTTACTGATGAAAAGCACTTCAAAAGCTAGGCATCAATTGTATGCACCTCAAGTTGTCTTTGTGATCATCTGAGAGAAGATTTCTCCCCCTAAGAAAAATACTCAGTTTAGAAATAGAAACATTTTTTGGCCAATCAATCCTTCTGATGGAGAATAGTCCTTGATTAATGAATTGGTTAATGTTTTCAGACAATAGTCAGTAATTAGTCAGAACTCATTACTCCTTCAACTTTTCTTAGTTTTTCACTTACAGACCAACAACTACTATCAAAAAAAAAAAAAAAATTCAATTGGAAAACTCCAGGCCAGGATAAGATTATTTTAAAGGGGCTTCTTTTGTAGCTTCAAAGTAAATACAATGAACAGCAACCATTCTGAAATAAATAATCAGACTAACACTAGCCTGGTAACAGTCATGGGGGCTTTCCCACACAGGTATGAATTTACACCGCGTTAGCTATATTCATTTTGCATCCCACATAGGCACTCCCACTGAACGTACACAAGAAATTTTATAAGCAGGGTACTGTTTTCCGAATAGAGGTTCAATTCACTAGACCACTGAGAAGTTCAGGGATCTATTGCTGGCTTTATATGGTGAACTTGACTGTACTATCTTCAGGCATAAGATACTGTCATGGGAAGGTAGAAAATCTAGGTGGTTTATTACACTATGATTTATATTATGTGGGAATGTACACAGACGGATATATAATGCCTATATATTTGAAGCAAAGTAAATATGTATGTAGCAAAGTAAATATCATATATATGTGTGTATATACACATTGCACACATTGTGCTGAAAGAAGTGCTTTAAGATTATGTTGGTTCTACTGTCTGGTAGCTAAGAAAGGATTTCCAAATACCATGGAGGCTGGTAGAATCACACATTACTCAGGTATAATGAGCTCTAAAATTCTTGCTCAAGAAAGCTGTGATTTTGTCAAACAAAGGAAGCTTAGCATGTAAAACAAAAGTCTAAGAAGATAGACCAGGCACTACAAAAATTAAAAATGGAAGTGACAGTCAGTCACACACTAGTGCAAAAATAGAGTTAATAACAAGGTGACTTTTTTTTTTTCCACTGGAAAGAGAGTAGTAGTCAAATGATTAGTAGAGTTTTATAATAACAAAAAATGTAAGGAGAATTGTGCATCCATGCACAAGTAATGTACCCAGAACAACAAAACAAAGCAAACCATGAAATAGCTCAGAGAAAAGCAAGATTAGAGGAGTAGGAAATGTTTTCAAGTAGAAATTATAGAATTTTGCAGTAAATGCAGAACGCTGTATGTGAATGCATGGAATCTGAGTCAAATATGGGTCTGGAGCTGGAGCGAGGCATTCAGAGTGAGTAAGAATTGGTGGTTCATGATCAGAGCAGAAATCTCTTGATAGTAATCACAAAGCAGATAAGACTGAGATTAAAGACTCAATGGATTTAGACTACAGAAAAGAAAATATGCTCAACAGGAAACAAACAGCTACAAGGAAAGAAAAAGGAAGAAAAAATATCTTGAGCTGCTGTGAAGTTGTGAATGGCAAATAGAAGCAATTTGTTAGGTACCAAGATGTGACAGAGAAGGATAATGCACTGGATAACGTGCATTACCTGCAATAATCAGAGGATATTACAGGCAAAGGGAAAGTCAGTCCTGAATGCCAAAGCCCAAGCAGAAAAGTCATGTCGAGCAACATTCAGTGATACACATAAGAGAATGCTCAATGTAAAACTCAGTCTGAGAACTATCAGTTGTTGGCACATAACTCTGTGGGAGAAAGTGGATATAGTAAGTAGAGAAATGTAGGAAGAAAGCTGGCTGCCCAGGCTAAGGTGTGTCAGGAACACAGGCTGGCCCTCAATTCAGAGGTGTGGACATGAGCCCAACCTAAGTCTTATGACACATCTGTCACATTTCATGGATACTATGGATACCTCTGAGCATCTCCAAATAGCACTAGAGAGATACTTAGGTGCTGAAATTGCCCCTTGACTGTATACACATTAAAATACATCAGAGAGGACAACTTGACTTTTATTTAGAAGTCATACTTCTATTTAACCAGAGTGCTTTTACAACAGAGGGCAAATATTATGAGCTACATGGCAAACCATCCAATTAAAAAAGCCATGTTTATATAAAAGGACAGAGGTGAAACTGGTGTCAGAGAATCCAGCCTCTTGTAACACTGCCTTGTCTGAATCAGATGGTGACAAATTTGACACAGACGCAGAAGAGGGAAGTGTTAATAGTAAAGTTAAGCTTGCTTTCAGTGGAGAGAACAAAAGCTGTACTGAAGGTGATTTGAAGGGGCTCATGCAAGGACTAGATGGTCTTCCTTACTGCAACTGAAATGACAGCAGCTGGGAAAGAGAAAGACAGAGGAGTGAGCAAGATTAAAAATGAGATGGCAGGTCAATAAGGGACTGAAAGTGACCCCTGGGATGGAAAGTAAAGATTTGAAACTCAAGATAGAGAGATACCAGGATCTCCGCAGCAAATTAATTTGGCACAACACTCTGTAACTGGCCTCAAAGGAAAATCTAAATAATTGCAAGCAAAACTTGACAAGAATTCCTTGCATCAAAGAGATTACAAACTAAATACAGAGTCAGTAACTATAAAAGGAAAGAATTACACACAGCAAGGAAGAAGAAAGGTCTCTAGGAAGGAGCAAGTGTGCACATTGCGTTACCCAGAACCTTACCTCCAGAGCTACTGCTCCACTCTTCCCTTGATGGGGTACCTCATAAGCCTCTATTTGCTGCTTTGTGAGTCGGGCTAGCTTCTCTGCGAGCTCCCGCCAGTATTTGCCAAGTTTCACAGCTGATGTCAAAATGATGGTGTCCTGGGTAAGACGGGCCACTAATCCCTGGCAATCTATTTTCAAAAGTGCCTGCAACAATCATTTTCATTAATGTTCCTTCACAAAGGAACATCCTACAAACATCATTATCATTTGTGTTCAAAGCACTAGTCTACATTTTTAAGCTGACAAATATTTTTTCAACAAAAATGCGTTGCCAATAATTTCATAGGAACGCTGCCCACAAGCTTATGAAAAACTTAGGCTGGCATTCAGCTGATTCAGCATTCCAGTGTCACATAGATATTGCCCAGCTAAGGGATCCTGAAGGGAAAATATTATTCTTCAACAAAAATATCTGGGCCATCAAATTATCTTAGAGTATGACATGGAACTTAAAATTGAAACTGAAATACTGTTATACTAAGATGTGGTTCTTAGTTTACTGCTTTTCCAGAACACTGATTACACTGGCCAGCACCCTTTGATTTACTGCTTTCATATAATGGAAAATTTGCCAATCATCACACAGAAATGTGAGAATGAAAATATCCTCCATGCCAAATGATCTTTCAAGATCAAATGAATTAACATGTTTCCAGGAGCAAAGTCCTGAAATGCTGCATTTTCATTTCTTATTTATTTCCTCAAGAGCTAATGAGAAAATGGGTGGTGGTCATTAACTTTTTTTTCTCCTCAAATTAACAGAAAAATGTTCCACAGAAAATATTGGCTTGACAGTGCAATATCAAGAACCAAAAGCAGAAAAGTTCCTCAGCTTTCAGATACTGATTTTTTTATACAATAGCAAGCTTTTCACCTGAAAACAGCTACTTGTATACTTTAGTAGAAAATGTTCCATAAAAATTCTCATGGAAACAGTCCAACTTTTGGTAGGCAAGATGCTTGGCTAGTGTAGCTACCCAAAAAAATAGTCAATATGGATCCTAAACTCTCCCATACTAGTGCCCATCTAGAATAATATTCTAAAGTCACGCTACTGAGAAGCAGACAGTAGTATACAGTATGAAGACCCTTTACATTTCAGCAAAGTGGACTGCCTCTCTGCTACCATCTGTCACATGGTAATAAAATGTAATGGAATATCACCAGGAAAGTTCAGGAAAGTTCAGAAAAAATAAAATGTAATGGAATATCACCAGGAAAGTACTGCCATACCACCAACATGTTCCTCTGACTTCATGGGCCAACATAATAAAATAGGAAGCATTACTTTCAGAGCAGCCCTCATATAAGTTGCAACTGCTGAAAATAAGTACTAAAATATTTTCATTGTTGTCCTTATGCAGCTACAGCACTGAAATTGTCAATTGTGGACAGAAAATCTTGTCTTCAGCAAAAAGGTAGGTCAGAGTTTCCTTGCTTTAAGAACATAAGGCAATCTTAGACATACATCTTATGGCAGAAATGCTAATAACAGAGTTCCCCCACTGTGTGATTATTAATTGCTTCTAATTAGGACTGTGAACTGCTTAGGTAAACAATTTACTATTGATTTATGACTTCCATGACAAAAGACCAAACAACTTCAACCATGGCCTGTCAACATGAGCAAGATTTCTGGTATATTTACAGAACACTGTTTAAAATAAATGGATTAAAGTATTATTTTTCATAAGAGTCTGGATGCATTTTCCACCTATAAGTATCTACAACAATTAGTAATATGTTCAGGTTTGTAAAAGTTCCTATGAAGGTGTAGAACATTTTCTTGTTCATATATTACTATTGACCAGCCTCTTGGCAATGCATTCCCAATAACCAAGTTAGTTCATGCAATACTTACAATATTTACAATACTTACAATAATGAGCTCGTAAAGGAATAGTCTCTTTTTTTTGTTAGCATGGCAGTCTTCCTTTAGCATCTTCACAACATGCGCAACTCTGTCGGATTCTTTATCACCATGTGCCTCATTAAAGTCATCCAAAGATATATGTGAATACCCTAGCACCTCAGCCAAAGCTCTCCAGTCATAAACACTCTCTGATACTGTAGATAAAACTACTGAGTAGATATAAGTCAGTTTTTTAAATGGCAATGTAATCTGTTCAACAAGATTCCTGGTTGTCAATTCACTGTCAGTAGTGTCCATAGCTTGCTCTTTGGAAATCACTTTTATGTTTTTACAGTGTACAAGACCAATCTTTCTTCTGAGAACTCCCACATACCACTCTTTTATTTTAGCTTGTCCAATGGCTTTTACTTTATCTTCACCAAGAAGTGCTATTGTGTCTCCTTTAAAATATTCCAACAAATAGTCAATTTTATTTTGACGTAGCACAGTTTTCAAAGCCACTCCATAAGTATTAACATTCAAAATTTTGTTTTGAAACTTTGGGTATTTAACTGTTGGTATTAAAAACAAAGGTGCAGACTTGATTTCTTTGCGTTTTTGTAAGCGCTGTGTCCTACTGATAATTCCACTTAATTTTGGAGCTGGATCAGGGGTTGTAACATGGAACTGTGTTACTTGGCTGCTTTTTGAGACTTTAATCTGAACAAGAAAAACAAAAAAATGCATCTCCCTACATCCTAGCATGGAAAACAGGAATTGTTGGCGGACCATTTCACCAGTTTTCAGTTCCTCCTCTTTAATATTTTTGCCTTCATCTTCCATCTTCACTTCAAAATCTGGATCACAGGATACCAAAGAAATGCTTAGATCCTGGGGCTTTTCAAGTAGAAATGTATGTTTTCCCCACAGCTGAAACACTACAGGTGGCATATTTTTCCCTCCTTTTTTTATATCACAAATTGTAAGTTTTCCTGGAATGTAGTTATGACCAAACACTGCAAAAACTGCTGTAAAAGATGGATGAATATATTTGGGACCATAAATTCCAACTGAGACAGTTCTATGAATGTAGTCCCAGACGTTAGTGGCTGGAGGCTGGAGTTTGTTTGCCTGTACTGCAATCACTGCATACATCACGTGACTAAGGTCTGATAGCTTCACTTGTATAGTATCTTGGTAAGTGTAGCAATTCTCCAGCTTCTTAAAAGGCCCTTCTTTATCGAGACTAAAAAAACACACAATGTCACTCATAACTTGACTGAGAGGATCATTCTTCACTTTAGCTGCAACTTTCACCTCTAGGAAAATAGCTTCCTTCGTGTTGAGGTTGCTCAACGTAAGTTCTATCAGAGGACTTACAGTGCTAGACAGCTCGTTGTTAAATGAAGATGGAGGGTTAAGGATAGCCCTTAAACCGACTTCTTGGAATTCTCCAGGTAATACATGACCCACAGGGACGTGAACATTGATATCAGAGTCAGGTAGCTGTACTGAACCCCCTTCATGATTCAGTTTACAAACTACATGAACGTCTGTAGCTTGCGTCTGTGCCCATCCAGGACTATGGCTCATGGCTTCTAAATCTAGGCAAGACCGAGTGAGTTGTCGGTGACTCAACCAAGCCATCTTGTAAGCTTCACGATCAATTTGAAGGCATGCCATGTCAGAAACTGTAGTTTTTTGAGGTGTTGGCTTATGAGGATTAAATCTTCGGTTATCAATAATATCCAAGAAGTCAGAGACACTCTTGGATCGTCCAGACCTTCTTGTTGAGCTCCTTCTTAGAAGACAATCAATATTTAGCTCATCTCCTGAGGAAGCCAAAGAATCCCCATCACTAGAAACTTTAGAGAACAAATAGGACTTTTCTTTCATGATAGACAAGTATTTATTGTTTTCATTTCTATTGGAAGCAGCTATATCATGTACAAAAGGGTTGGAGGATGACAGTTCATTCCAGAAAGGGTTAGTCTTGGAAACAGTATGGGCATGTTTAAAGAGATCAGACCACTCAATATCCAAATCCATTTTGCTTTCATTGACATCTGTTTAAGAGGAAAAAAAAAAAGTATTTCCTAAATCATATAAACTTGAGACATTCCATTAATTTCCAACCAACACTCTTAAAATGACTGACAGGTGACTACATTTATCATCTTAAAATGCATATGGATCAACTTGTTAAGGATTATATCCATATGTTTTTACTTCACATCATTAAAGAATATCAATATTGACTATCAATGCTTTTAAGTAGCATTAAGAATCTTCATTATTAGTAATAATAACAATAGTACTAACAAATCAGCACTGAAGGATGTAAAAAATCTTCTGCAAAGTTCTGGTTACTATGAACACCAAGAAATGTTAATTAGTATCAAGCATGCTAAGATGACATAAGGTTTCAGCCATTACATTTCAGTAATCCTTGGTCTCCTATAAAATTCCATGGGTTTCTTTCTTTTGTGACTACCCCTATGCAAAAATTAAGCAACCACTGTTTCGTTTTTCAGACACTGTAGACAATATGGATTCCTTTTCATTTGAGAGCGCATGTATTTAATTGATATCAGCATTCTTACAATTTATCTCCGAGTGAGTGGAATTTGTTCTACCAGCTTTCCTTTTAAAAATTCATTGGTATAATTTATGAATTCTTTTACAATTTGAAATTCAGAAAGAAATGATTTTGTGGCAAATAGTTTTTCTGAGATTGCATTTAAATAGAATAATAGAATCTTAGAATTACTAAGATTTGGAAGGACCATTGAGATAATCTAGTCCAATCTTCAATAGACAAATAAATAGTAAAAAAAATGTAAATAGACAAGAGTATATAAGTAATGTGTTTTTTATAAGAATACCCATCATTAAGAACAATGTCTATTTGTTGTGAATATAAAATGCCCTAATATTTTATATTAATAAGAGTTCACAAAAGATGGCTTATGTGTTGATTGACTCACACTTCCTGCAACAGAGACTCTTCAACTTTTTGCACTAAGGGTTTCTGTCACTGATAACTTGCCACTATTCTGTACAGCGGTTATACTCTCCTTTCTTTGTACTTGTTTAAAATCCTATACAGGATTATAATTTTAGACGAAAAACTCAGCATTTCTATTCATTCAGCATATCTATATCCTTCATTATTACACTTCCCATAGGAGTTTTCAAGGTTATTAATTATTGCTGAAGTAGAAGAATGGCAGTGCACTCAGCCAAAAAAAGAACTGAAACACTTGTACTTTTCAGTTCCAATTTTCGTGAACTGTGACAAAAACCCTGAACAGTAAAATTTTTCCAGAGTTCCAGAAAAATCCCAAATGAGAAGAACCAAAATGGAAATTATCTGCTTCCTAGCTGATCATCTGGAAGGCTCTAGCACTGTCTCAACCAGAATCTTTGAAAGGAGTTGCCAGCATGAATGTGCACAAGGTCACTAGACTCGGCTAGGCTGCTCAATCACCAATTGAAAAGGCTTTTCATTTCTGTCCTGTGTCCAAAAGCTTTCCCTGCATTCTGGTGCTATTACCGTAGAAACATCATATTAAAAACAAACAAACAAACAAAAACACAAAAAAAAAATCTAAAGTAAAATTCTATAAATTTATATATATATATATATATATATATATTTTAAAGTGTTCCAGCCTCCATCTTCTTAAATGGTATGCTTCCACAGAAGTCTAAGCAGAAAGCTCTGACAGAGCCCATGTCATTATGCTGGAGTCTTTTGCATGCCAAGCTAACAGCACAAGTTACAGAGGTACAGTAGGTTAGCAAGGAATTAATTCCTACTCCCCAGCTTGCACAGCAAGTGTGAAGCTCACCATTAGTCACTTCTGCAACTGGATAAAAGTTAAGAGGTCTACCTTATGTAAGAGAACATTACCTTAACTTTTTTGTTTAAAATAGCAGTGAGATTAAGGTAATTCTGGTTTTAACTCAAATTAATGGATGATATTCAACCCAGAGTTTTCTACAGTCCAAAACTCAGGTTGTTAAGCTGGCCTAACATCAAAAGTCCCATTTCAGATTTCTGGTATTTTAAAGAAACCCTAAATTAATGAAGTTTGGCTAAGACTTCTCTCTTCTCCTCCCATCTCCATCCCCAAGAACACACCCTAAATAGCATTCGTTCATATGAGGATAATGGTTCCTCCTAACCTCACTGAATCATATTTGCCATGACAGAGAACTTCTCTTATGCTGGCAAGTTTCTCCTAGGGGACAGTGTGACAACCCCCACACTCTGACTCCAAGGACAGCCATTATGGTTTGAGCTGTGCAAAACACAAGCAGTACAAGAAAAAAAAAACCAATACAACTGTTGTACAGAGGTTTACAGAGTAGCTGTAGCTCTTAACACTATCAAGAGTTTTGTAGAAGTACAGGCTTGAGATGGAAAGCCTTAATATAGAAATCAGCAGTAGAGGCATACTGTAGGTGGCTGAAGGTATCCGGTCATCCACGTCAATCAGAGTGCCCTCCGACCTGCTCCGCAGAATCTCTGAGTTATGGAGGGAGGCTGTTCCATTACTGGAAGCGTTTTCCTCCTAGGAAACAGTTAAATGTGTAAAACATTAGCAAGTATGCAGGAGTTTTGCACCTGTAATGGGATAAACAAAAAAAGCTTTGTAAGTGACATTACGGTTGAAGAGCAGATTTATGGAGTTTGTCCAAGAGTATTGCAGTCCTGAGTGAGTCTCACTGTCTAATTTGCAGCAAAAGCACCAGATGTGACAGCTACGGTACAGTGCAGCACCCCAGCATTTGGGGAAAACAAACAAATCACAAAATTAAATGTCTTGCAAGTAGAATTGAGCCAATTATACAATAATTTCCATTATGATGTCTTGTATAAAAACTTCATAAAAATAATAATAAACATCTCAATTCCAATTTTCAGTTAAACTTGACCAGAAACACTGAAGGAGAAGATGTAGGTCTGTTCATTCCTCTGTCAAGTAATATAAAATATTTCCATCCCTATGCCATTGTAAATGACAGCAGCCAATAAAACCATCTAAGACATACGGAATTTTAAAAATAAACAAATAAAAAGGGAGGAAGGGAAGGGGAAAACCACAGATTTTTTGTGGTCCATCCACGGGATACAACAACAGTCAGTTTTGTTCAGGAGTCTGAAGTACTGCAGCCTGCCACTTCTTCAACAGAAACTGCAGCCAACTCAGGTCTTGTTTTTATTGTGATTAAAAAGAGGAAAAAAAATGCCTTGGGGCAGGTTTTGCTGTGGTTATATTTAAAAAAAAAAAAAAAAAAAAAAAAAAAAGGAATCTTCAGTTCCAGTTCCAGTAGGTGAATTACGGGAAAAAAAGAAGTATACTTTATACTAGAAAATTACTGAATGAGAAACTGGAAGCTGGATGACTGTTTCCACTGCGCACGGTACAATGGCTGAAGATGTGACTTTTTTTCCACTGCAAATGTAACTCGGTACCTTTTATTCTTACGACAATGGCTACCTTCAGCAAATGGCAATCTGATCAGATGCTGATTTGCACTCAGTCAGGATGGAAGGCTGATGTCAGGCTAAGGCTGACAGCTAGCCAGTGGCTTTGCTGTCTTGGGACTGCAAGCACTTTGAGGTTTCCGCTACCAGAAATCTCAGCCTTCAGATTTAGAAAGGCTGATTTCAGATAACAGTGGAAGCTTGCCTCCAAGACTAATAGTTTGTAGCTTCTGCTATTAATGCCATACCAAAACCAAATCTAAAATGCCTCTTTCACCCTGACACTGTAATTCCAGCAGCTGATATCCCATATCTGTATAAAATTATCACCATCTGCCGTAAGGAGCAGTATCTTCGATAATGCATCTGCTTTTCTATGAAGTGAATGTTTGTCATTGCTGCTACATCTTGAAATGATGAAAAACTGAAAATATTGTAGAAGTATGTCAGATTTTTATCTCAGATTTCCATTTCAGGGATTTGGGGTGTTTAATCACCAGGCTCGACTATGGAGACATTACGTTGGTATCCATAGTCTAAACTCCCAGTAAGTTTACAGAAAGTCTACTTCTTACAGCATCAGTGTATGCATTACCAGCACTGAACCCTGACTGATGATTTATTGACGTATTAATCTAAGAACAGTTCTTTGAATAGTTAGTAAAAAGAACATTTCAGTAGCTCTTTGAATGGGCAGGCAGTAAGTTAAGATGAGGATAGAGCAAGAGAGGGCAAGTAGCTGCAGAAAGACTAAAATAAGAAGCCTTGGGGGAAGGGAGAGAGAAAGAAAAACAAATCTCTTGCACAGCGGGTGTATATTGTCACAGATATGAGAACAAGATTGCATATTGAAATCTTATACACACTACAAACTTCTGCAGAAAGAATAAGCCCGTTCCTAAAAGGTTCCTCTGGGAACTCGTTAAAACCTTCACCACTAGCCTGGCACAAAGACAGTAGAGACAGATACTGAAAAGGAAAACCAAACTCAAAAATGAGGCCTCTCTCTCATGATGAGGGAGCCCCTGTGATTTAGGCGTGACGTCAGGCCAGCCAGAAAGAGGAGGAGGGAGGGGGACAACACAGATGTTTGTTTGCAAACAGTGACCACATTTGGTCAGGATGCCACAGGATGTGGGAAATACTGAGGACAAGCTGTACACATACCATGGGGTACTGTGTACTGTGCTTCCTGAGCATAGTGACATGATCTGACAGGCAGGGCTGGGTCCCATTTCTTCTGTGTTCCAGGCTTAGTGCTGGGAGTGCTTAAACCCCCAGTGATTCTTTATCAGACTCTTGAAATAAGAAAGCCCCATGCTTCCCCTTCTCTGTGTGCAAATTCTGTGATAAAATAGCGTCCTGACTGCAACTTTGGATAGGGCAGCCCTATTAATTAGAAAGTTACCTCAGTAAATTCAGATGAACGATCACTTGCATGAGAGATCAGTGCACATAGGATAAAAAAAAACATGCTGAATAGGAGCAAAGAGAAAAGTTATGAAAAACCTTTGCTGCAGAAAGAGAGAATTATGTATGGAAAGAAACAGAAGCTATGCTTTTCATTTGCTGTAGCTGCTGAGTAAGAAAGATGTAACCTGACAAGTACTTAATGGTGCAGAGAATTATTTGACTGATAGTATGTCAGCTCACAGCGTGAAGTGAGCAGGAAATGAAGATGTAAAGAAGTTGGAAAGAGATCATCTACAGAAGTGACCAGAGAGCAAACCTGACTGTAGAGAGACATGACACTTTTCCCTATGAGAGAAAGAAATAGTTAGCTAGGTGCAGGCTGCTGTTACAACCTGCAGGGCCCTGCTCAGCCCATAGGGGCAGGGAAAGCTGGGCCACAGTGCTCCTGGCATGCACACTGCAGTGTCACAGGGAAAGCAAAACACATTAGAGGGAGAGGAAAGTCTCAGGTAGAAAGCTGAAATTTTCAGAGAAGCCAGGAGACAGATTTGCTGCGAATAGCATTTTTTGCTGCATGCGATGCCTCTGGAAATGTCTTCCAGGTCTTTTAAAATTCAAGTGCAATTTTTTTCCTCTAGAGTTGCTACCAAAGAAAACATGTCCTGCTGTGCTTAAAATAGTGGTGAGGAAAAAAATAAAGAAAGCCCAAAAGCAAACACTTCCCCACAGCCTCTGCCCTCAAAAACAAGACAGAACGCATTCCTTTGTGTTTTTAAAGTATCAGCATCCCAGAGTGAGACACCAGCAATATGCCTTTCATTCAACCTTAGCCCTGTTTGGCCTGCTTCAAGAAGAGTCTGTGTTAGCAGCAGAGTTCTACTGTGGCAGTGTCACCCCACAGATTCCTTGCACATATAGTGATATTCAGGCATTATTCACAATGATTCATGGCCTTTGCATACAGAGGATGAAGTTTTGTCATTTGCAAAGACAGAACAAGCAACACAAGCAGGTGATGGAGATGTGCTACATTCCTCAGGCTCACTCAGCTGTCATGAGTGACGATGACTTGCTAGTTACAGGGGCTGGGTTATTAGACTTACAAGTATAATTCCGAAAATAGTGCAAGGCCTTTTTGTCAGAATGTTAAATAGAGTATTTCTGACCAAACCAAGTCTACAGAATCACTTAAATTCTATCAAATGAAGACAAGAAAAGGATTTCTAAAGAGAAAGCAAAAGAAATGAGAGAGATGGTTTCAGAAGGTACTACACATCATCATGAAATCTAAAACACCTCCTGTTTTATACAGATTAACATGTCTGCAACTGAATATCAGTTACATCAACGGGTCATATTACAACTGGGTCCCTTGGTACTCATGGTCTGCAGACAGGTCATTGGACATGAGCCTACCAATCTCTTGACCACGAGGCTGAACTATGGTACTGTAGCTAATGGTAGTACAGGACAATGAGCAAAGTTTTCAGTTGACGCGATACAGTCTTGAGCTTACTGTCTTAGCCTAGGATATGTGAGACAGTTAAAGAATTGCATCTGCATTTCATTTTGTACTGAGAAAGCAGTGGCATTTAATGTTCAAACTAAAGATCTCAATCATATATTACCTACCTCACCAGTACTTAGCAGCAGCAATGTTAGTGCCTTAGTATGATCCTATTACCTGTCACTTTGCCTATAATGATAAGAAAATGTTTTCAATTGACATATCTACTAACTTATACTGTTTTTAAATAATTGACTTGTTTGGTACCTAATTCTGAAAACTTATCATATTATGATAATGTGATTTGCAGACGCATTCACGCTCCTGCCTGAACCCAGGTTTTAAGGTTTCTGCAGACCCAACAACTCTGTGTGGTGATGCTTGTAACTGACATGATCCCTACTCATAATACTTCATTTGAACTAGCTTTAAAGGGTGGAGCTAGTAGTCTTAGTGCAACAAAGAGCGGGACCTGAAGTGGGTCATCCTCTCAGTAGATTTCCACAACTTCACTAGGGGCTTTTTATAGCCTCCACTTAGCTCTGCACTACCCAAAACTTGCTGCTTTGTAGCTAGTTAGGAGAATACTATGCAAGCAAAAAGTGCCTACACTCCCTTTACAAAGCAAACACCCTTCCTTTCATTCCACACATCTAGACTACTAAATTGCTTGTTGTAAGCATAAGGGCAATGGCCTTTACTTTTCATTATAAACCTTGCATTTGGGAACATTGCTTTCCAGAAACCTCAAGAATGCTTAGATAAATCCTGATCTTGTATTTTATGTTTCAGCTACCACTCTGAAATAAGTTTCTCTTTGGCATCAGAAAAAAGAAAATATAGATATAGAAATTGCTTTCCACCTGTATTACCAAATAAATTTTTAAAGAACTGAAAATGGAAAGTAAGGATGTCCTTAACAACTTTGTACCATTAAATTGTAATATTACTTCTTTATTCTGAACAGAGAACTTCCCAAGTTTATTTCCTTATTTTTTTCTAAAAACTCATTTACTTCTTCTCAAAAGCCTCTAAAAACAATAATAGTGGTTTTTTTTTTTTAAAAAAAAAAAACAACAAACAAGCAGAACAGATTCTCATGTGCCACATTTAAATAAACATACTGTGGAAGCACAGTTTCTTCACTACTGGAGGTCCACTCCTGGAGGTCCACTCCTGGCTACTTCACAGGGCTTACAAATTACTACTGACAGTAATCTCAAGAGTTACTCCTTCAAAGGTGATGTTGGACGCCCTCTGTAAGGAGCATCTTTTATTTAGCAATTTAGCAATCTGATTATAAATTTCCATTGCTAAGTGATGCAATGTTTTTGTGTATTTCAGTGCCACCATAATATAAGCTATATTGCACAGCAAAGGTAGGGCTTCTATGTAAAGTGTTCTGCATGTAAACCAGAGCCCTACTGCCCATCCTGTTCTTTTATTTTTTCCTAGGATGAAACCGTCAATATTTTTAATAACCTAGAAGGATGAGAGCAACTGGGAATCTCAGAACTTTTGCTAGCTATTTATGCTCTTGTGAGCTATAGCCTTTATGTGATGATCAGTTTGTAAATACAGAATACCTCCAAAATACTCAATGTGTTGAGTATTTTTCCCTTGCTTTCATCTTTTTCTGCTAATTAGACTTTGTCTCCCACACAAGCTGCGTGCAGAAGTTACAGTGGGTCTTTAAGTGAGCAGCTTACCTGCTGGTGGAGGGGCTATGAGGCCTTAGGCACCCACACACTGCCTCTGCTTAGACAGCACTCTCAGCTTTCCTGCACAGTGTTTGTTATGCTTTTCCCAGGAATAAGGCTTGTGCCTTTGCCTATTTCTGCCAAAAGGCAATCTGCAGAAGGACAGATATAAGCTGTGGTCTCTTTGAGGGGCAGGAAGTGGGGGGGGGGGGGGAAGCAGCAATAACATTTACAGTAGTGAATGATTTACAATCTCATGGCTGACAGAATAATAAAGGAGACTTTAAAAAAAAAAAAAACCTAGAAGACTGTGTCTTGGAGTCACAAAGTCATAACAAAAATAAAAATAAAAGTAATAAAATAAAAATAAAAATTAGGCTTCCTCTGTTCCAAACATTGGATTTTGGCAACATCTAAATGTTTAATGTTCCTTCATTTACATATGGATGTTCCTTTATTTATATATGGAAAACAGCACATTTACTATCTACCCAAAACACAAGGATAACAATTTCCAGAAAATCCAACCCAGAAAAGTTAGTGAACTTGTTCTTCAGCAGGAACCAGCATTCATGCATTTCATCAAGTTATATTTCCCAAAAGTAATTAATTGAAGGGCTGAGCACAGGCAGGGGAAAATCCCTCTTGACATTTAACATTTAAATGTCTCATCTAGGCCAGTGGTGTGATAAGTGAAACCCTTCAAAAGCTGTGCTCTCTTCAAGGCACTAAGTCAGAGCACCAAGGAATCCACCTGCAGACAAAGGTGTTTTATTCACTCACAGTGCTTCTAAGCTCTTAACTTTATAATTAGAGTCAACATTAATGAGTGATGTTAAGCACTCATTAATCATCTGGACAGGTTGCAAAGATGTAGGATTTTTTTCCTATACCAAACTAAAATAGATACAGTAATGCAATGTGACTGACACTGTGCCTGGACCCAGTCTTGAACTTCCAGCTGTGAAACTGATGTACCTCCCTGCTTACTGAACCTACATTTTCTACAGCCATACACTGAAGATATCTAATCAAAACATTCAACATGAACCCCAGAGTAAATTCAGCTTGATACCCATGTCTATATGAGGCACTTTTAATCTCCTGATGCTCTTGTTTCAGGAAAATGAGGTGAATGCCTGAAGAAAGACCCCAGCCTAGGTTGTCATGTGAATCAAGTTTAGAGAGTTTCTAACCATAGCATAATCATTCTCCAGCACGCTCAAAAATTACATTTTGTTTTACTTCTGACTATGTAACTGACATACAAACATGTGACAGAACAAATGGCATATCTTACAAATTATGAATTGGTTTTATTTTGTTTGTTTTTTTTGTTTTTTAAGAAAAAGCAGATACCTATTTTTCATGTATTGATCTGTTTTGACTGAAGAGCTTGTTTAATAGTCCTTGGCATTTTAGCAAAATAAGGAAGAGAGCATCCAATGGAGTCTTAATCACTGTGACTCTTTCCAAGGTATACTGCAGAAAGCCCGTGTTTTCTTTGTTGCTTTTTATGGCAACGATAGACCACAAAACTTGCTCAGAACTTTTTCTCTGGCAGTGAGATGTCATTTCATTTAAAACATTTGTGCCAGCATTGCTAGTAACAGGACACCCATTATGTTGGGTGACACCCATTATGTATCAGCTGACAATATTTTGAAGTTATTTTTGATATTGTTTGCTGAAACTGTAATTTTGAAGGGAAGAAGGGAGGAGGATTTGTAAAAACAGATTTTGTTCTCTATAAGCCAAACCCAATACTTCTCACGCAGACACTCCCTTTACATAGCGATTACAAATGTTCTTGACAGGAAAAAAAAAATCTTACTTCTATTAAAAGGGATTTATGTTTAAATGGGCAGTTTCTCTACCTATGAAGGACATTTTAATCTCCAAATTGTACTCTTAAATATGTATCAGTAGATTGTTAAAAATGACATAGTTTTACTGAAATAATATGATTAATGTGAAATAATAGAGCCAGATAGATCCCGAAGTGGCGATGATCCAGCAAAAAAAATTGAGTCAGAGGAAGATAAATTGCCATATAATATGAGATCCCATTTAATAATCCATCTCTGATAGCAGCAAACTAGGTATTTCAGAATTAAGAAGTGCTACATATAAAGACAGAGGAAGGTCTGCTTTTAACATTGCTGGTAGTTGTATACACGCACATGATGCTGAAGACTGCATGTATGTTACTCTAAGGAAACATTCAAGTTCGAGATTTGACTCAACAAGTTCTCAAAAAATTCCATGCCCTTATGTGTCTAAATTTAGTTCTCAAATCTTGCTGCTTTACATTTCATTGACTGAACTATCTGTTCCTATATATAGAGAAGAGGGCACCTGTACTTCCCTTACTTACTACTCAATAGGACAGCATACCCAATGGTCATCCATTTTTATGCAACGATGTCAAAGTCAACCTTCAAAGGGAGAAATAAGTGAATGTAAGCACCGTGTGAGCTAGTTGTTCCAGCTCTCCTCTTCCTCCAGTCCCTATGTTCTTTAGTTCTTCATTTTCTTCATTGCACTGCCATGTCCAACTGGCTTTCCAGCAGCAGTTCTCCCTCTTGAAATTACATCCCTTAGCATGGATGTAATACCTCAGTGGAAAGCTAGGTTTCTCATTCAGGAAAACCACGTTATTCTAGTGCTACAGGTAGTGTTCCCCATTGAAAGCAAGTCAAGTGTGTATATTCCTTTTTCTGTCTCCGTGGAGTGCTCAGAGGCAGAAATCATACCTGAAGTCCTCAACGACATCCAGCTGACCTCTTGAATGTACAGATGAATTACTCATATGACAAATAAAAGAAGGCCATATTTTAGCCCAGATGTTCCTATGTTGACTTCAATCCCTTTCCTTCTGCTCACCTCCAAAAGCAACAGCGCAGCTCCAGCTTTCACTTCCTAGGCTGTTACAGGCTCCCTACCTCCACCTCCACTTGTTCTAGCTCTTCCTTATATATAAGCCAACATCATTGAGTTCTGAGGGCAGAATTTGATGAAGCAGATGAAAGCTGTAGTGGCTCAGGAGTAGAGGAGTAGATTGAGCAGGTACTATATACAGGAGGCTGCCTGCCCATTCATGAAACTTTCTATTCATGAAACAGCTCTATTTTTCCATGCCATTTGCTATGAATAAAACACTAAAATTTTCTTTCTTCTTTTTGGTTAATATGGCAGTGCTGAGAAGAAAAAGACAACAAAGCTGTTGCTACTTTCTTACTTCCTAACGATACATAGGTGCATTTGCTATGGCAGTGAGTGTTAGAGATGCAGAGGGAATATGCACAGGACAAAGTGAGGGGCCAGCAGGTCAAGCACTAGAATAAGTGAGATTCTCCACTCAAGTCACAATTCAAACTGGGGGGAAGGGCAGAAAAATCTACCCCTAAATTACCCTATGTTTCATTCTTTCATAAACAAAAAATTAGTCAGTTTACTTGAGTAAGTTTTCCTTTATATATAAAAGTTTGGCTGATCCCCCAAAGAAAAATACTGGCTGAAGTTACGCAGTTAGAAATTCATCAGTAAATACCAAGCATATAAAATTCCCTAGCTGTGGGTCCCCGATAATCCTGCAGAAAATCTTCAGAAAATTGATTCATAAATTTTGTGGATTATAATCTACCAATTCAAATGTGTGCCCAGATTTCTATTTCGTTTACTATTTTTCATCTCAGCAGAAGTTACTGCGTTTCTAACAGAAGTGGAGGGCTGCAGATCAATAACTCTTGGATCTGATCACAGTAGTTCAGTACATTGTCTCCTAATTCTTTCCCTCAAAAAACAAACAGCCACAACAAAAACAAAAACGACCAGCTCTAGCCAGTAGTCTCATCCCTCTGTCCTGTCCCTGTTCAAGATTTTTTACATAAAGTTTATTCATTTTCTGTAATAATACAGCAGCTACTACAAGACTGAGCCAGTGTCCAGCTTTGTGAAAATCTAGGTTCCAACCCTTTGTTTTGGCTCACCCTTTTTAGAAACTGAACATACCTTCCATTTCATATAAACTAAGCAAGTTCAGTATTTTGTAATACTGTCTCAGAAGGCTGCAGTTCTTTGACCTCATTGGCTTCCTACACAGAAAAATTCTGTGCCTCATTTGCCATCTAAAACCGCCTCTGTAGCCATATGATGCTCCATTCACTAAAAAGAATAATCACCTGGCATATGAAGTAAAACAGCTATGTAGGCTATTGCCAGCCTACTGTTATCAAGGAAAAGTTACAGAAAATTGATCTGAGATCACTCGGATATTTAAACACTGGACAAAGATGAATTAATTGCATATATATTATTTTAAAAGGCAATTTTCATACACTATCTCGAGTTGAGGTTCGTCTGACACTATTCTTGCAGAAGGGTGGATATCTCTGCCTGCTGGAGGAAAATGACAACAGTGCCCCATTCATTAACTACAGCAGACTGGAAAGAACAGAACAACCATCTAAAATATCCCTTAACAGCCTCGGGTGCAAAGACCTTACAAGTACCAGCACAGGCCATGTCATTTGGGATTACTGTCTACATGAAGCTGGAGTTCCTCTAGTTGCCCATTTTCAGTCTAATCATTGATAGCAGTATAAAGTTTGCTTTGAACTGAAACCAGGTACAAGGTTACAAGTAGTATAAGCTGAAATCCAGACCACGGTTATAATAGCTTTCTAGAGTTTTGACGTTCTTAGTTAGGAACCTGAAGGTATCTGCCATGTGCTAACTGAGGATTCAGCCTATGCAGCAACACCTTCCAAACACCATCCCTGAAGAACTTTTCTTTGTTTCATCTTTGTAAGTTTGCTGTCCTTGTTCCACATGAACTGAAATGTGGGAGGAAGCTTTCACATCTTTACCATTAGGCCATTGCCTTTGATGTTAAAGCATTTCACTCCTTGGCAGGAAGTCTGGAGTTTTGCATCTTTAACCAGCTCCTACTACTTCAGATAATAAGGGTTCAGAAATATGTTATGAGAAATACTGCAGATTCCTGTCAATGAAATTAAACTTTTTTTTTAAATGACATTTGGTATTTTATACATTTTCTATAGTGATTAACATACAGAGCATATGTACAGTGTGGCTGAAAGACATTAGACCAAGAAACTCACTCCTGCCACTACACATGTATCCTTGCCATTACTGTCAGGGGTTCCTTGTTTGAAGTATACAAGTGTCAAAACATGCAGATATCATATTAGCATTTAACTTGTAAACATCAAACATGCACCTTGATGTGTAATAGCAAGTTACTTTGCTTAAGAGGTTTTATTCCTTGGCTGCAGAGAGACTGGAGATTCCTGTTACTTCTCTTTGCTACAGACATGTGCAAACCTGTTTGTGTCATTTATTATATGAGATTTTCAGTCTCCTCTTACGGTAAGGAGACTCTTTCATGTCATTGATGACAACAAGCAGATATTTACAGAATGTAAGATTCTCCAACCAAGAGCTATCTACTACAGAGAGCAGGAAGAGTGTGAGATATGGAAGTCAAAATGCAAAGGATATGTTCTGCTTCCAAAGTTTTATCTAAACTCTAATTTGGCAAGTATTCTTGGAGATGCATTGTCCAAATGTTGTTTAGGCATGAACTTGGTTTAGAATACAGTGTTTTTCTTTTAGCTATTGTTCAGCTATCCACTTCCATAAGAAAAAAAAGAAAAAAAGAAAAAAAAAACAGTCAGTAAAACATCAGTAAGTACATGTAAAGATATTTGTCTAATTTAGTAAAAGTTACCATCCTCGGAATTGCAATAGATTGTGCTGAGCTTCACACCATGACTATGTTTATCAAGGCAGTCTGAATGTAACTGAATAGTTTGTTTTGCTCTGCAAGCTAGGTCAGATTATTTCATTTTATTTAGGTGATATCATTAAATTCATCTCACACTACTGATTTTAGCACGTTTTTACAATGCTGAGTCAGTGTCTGTCATCTTCATAAGGTATGCTGAATCACTAACGTGCACAGATAATTCTGTCTTAACGTTCTTTAGAGATTAGCATTAAAAAAAAAAAAAAAAGGGCTTAAAGCATAATCCATAGAGAACGTTTTGCCTGCAGAAGAAGAGTGAGCTTTCACTCCACTTTCTCCATATTAAGAGAGAAGTGATTTGCCACCCAAGAAAGGGCGTAGGCTGCTCAAGACACAGACCTACCCATCCCAGCTATTCCAAGAGGAATGGGGCTTGAGACACATGGACTTTAGGACCATGGGCACAGAAGCTCAAAAGCTGGCAGCTTGTCTATCTGTTGGATTCTTTCAGAGTCGCTAGATTTGATTTATTCACAGATTTCAAAGCCAAAAGAAACAAAGCAATTGCCTTTAGTCTTCCTGTGCAGAACCAAGGGCACAGACGTTCACCTTCCTATTATTCTGCCAAGCTAAATACATTTCTATTGAATTGGAACAGTTTGAGAGACATCTGATCTCAAGACCCAAAGCTGATGTTTATATTATGGTGGGACACAAATGAGGGTTATGGTTTAGTTTTTCATTTATATCCTGGCAGACCTAGCTGGAACAGCAACCTTCTCCTAAGCTTTGTACAAATACACAGTAAGACCATCCTACTCACAAGGAGCTGACTGTTTAATGCACAAGACAAGGAAGGGCAGAGACAGAAGACAGTAGGAGGGAGGAGTAGAGAAAACTGGTTTACAGACCAAAAACTAAAACATGAAGAGATTAATAGGCACATTACCATGTCTTCCACTCCTACCATAAGAGCTGCATAAACAAGTGCTAAACCCCTTAAAAATCTGGCTCCAAACAACCTGTCCCAGACCACACAGGAAACCATTGACAGAACACAGGATGTTTGAGTGCCTTGGGAAGAAAGCTACCACTAGAAACAGGCCTTTGACAGTCACTGCATAAATATCACAAGAGCTCTTCTCTGTCTCAGAATGCTCACACTCTGAAAAGGCAATTAACTCAAGAATAAGGCAAGTGTTAGAAACATCTCCTGAGAGCCTTGTAGCACGGGTACATCCGGCCTTGCTTTTCAGCTATCAGAAGAAATCAAGAGCAGCAGTTATGCTCAACAGGTGATAGAAAATCACCAATATAGAGATTATACACATTCACCACTGTTTTTCTGGTTCTTTCATTTGTCTTGTGGAACAATTGATTTTATTACTTCATAAAACAAACAAAAAAAAAAACCCAAACAAACAAACAAAAAATAGTGGTGCTGAATGCAACTTCTGTTAAGTGAAGCCTTCAAGAAAATTGTCTGATTATGATTTACAACTAGATTTATGAACCCTTTGGATGTTTCTGAGCACCTCAGAACAGCACTTATCCCACCGGGCTACCATGCTAGCTAGCTTCTCCTACAGTCCTCATAGCTACGTGGAGTTTAACAGTGGGGTTTTTTAGCTCACTGAATTAATGTAACCCACAAATTGGCCCTATGTACTAGCTAGCTGCAGGACTGGGAAACTTCACCTCATGCCACATTATAGTAGTTTGTCCAATGCAAGGAAAGCGAGGTGCAAGGTTTTGCTTAGCAGTCCTCTTCCCACCCCATGAGAGAGATACTGCGTACACTTCAGCCAGAAGCTCCTTCTGGTGAGAACTGCTAGATGTCTCCTTGGATGTATTTGTTGCATTGCTCACTTCACTTTTATAATATATACTATAAAACTTACTGGAAGCGACTTAAACAGACCAAATTTCAAACGGGAAGTCAAAAAACTTCACGTACCCACACACTGAGCAGAAGAGCAAACAGCCATTACTCAGGTTCAAAGAACTGTAATTTCACACAGAACAACAGGTGACAAATTAAGCTACAGGAATTAGGGCAGCATTATGAGTAAATGGAGAATTTTTGTCTCTCTGCTACGTTGAACCCCTCATCTTTACAGAGACCCTTAAATTAGGACAAGCGGATCAGAGCAAGAGAGCTCAAAAAGGTGATCACCACACTATAGGCTTTTCTCCAGGGCTCAGAGTTAGTGCTGCATGAGATCACCTATGAATAAAGCTAACCACCTAAAAGTCTTGCCAGTGGCCCCACCCCTCCCCTCGGTTATTTCAGGTTAAGTCATTTCCTTTTAATTATGCCGCTTAGTGCATGTAGAAATACAGTTTCTTCTTCTTGTAAATACATACCCAAATTCTGTTCCCAATTAGATCATAGGACTGAAATTGGGCTGCAGGATCTGCCAGCGGTGGATCACAAGTTTTGAGCCTACTGGTGAAAGTTTTGATCTTGATAGACCCAGGCTAAGGTTGGAACTCAAGCAACTCATTAAGTCACCACACAAATGTTTTCTTACACAGCTTACTGCAGCCAACAGGCAAGGAGCTGTTTGCTTTGGTGTGACAGCAAGAGGACTGGCACAATGGACAAGCAATGCCGTTAGCAGGTAGGACTGGTAAGTAAAAGCACAAACAGAATTAATACCATTATTTTTTTAACTAGAAGTCTGTGGAAATTGAAGTAAAAGTCCATTACATAGGTCACTCCACAAGTAATGTCTCCTATTTCCCTGGAAACTACAACAACTGCAAAGAGCTCAATAACACTAATTGATAGAGCGAATTCTCAGTTACAAAACACTACTCTTCAGTATTGTCACCCCCCATTAGCTGTGCATTTTTGTCCATGATGAACAAAAGTCTGCATGTCGCGCTCCTTAAGAATCTATGCCAGTGGAGGTGACCCACTGTTACTGTCATTACTGCTGAAATGCACCACCCCACCAGCTCACTGTGCACACATTCACTGTTTGGTCTCTGCGAAGTTTCAGCAAATGTCAGTGAATGTCAGTGGGAGCTATTTTTTCTGCATAGAGGAATTTAATTCCACTCCTTTGCTTCATCCGCACTTCCGTATCAGATGTCATTCTGTCAGACTGCCCCTCTGCTGGCATCTGTCTCATGGTAACAAAATGTAAAGGAATATTGGTAGGAAGGGTCAACCTGTACTGCCACACCACCATCTGCCTTTGACACCATGGGCCAACATGATAAAATAGCAGGCATTACTTTTGGATACTTTAGAATCATCTTAAATATTTGTGAGCTCCCATTTGGAGCAAGTGAGAATTATATGCTTCCATGGAGAGAGAGATGGACATCAGAGTATTCAGAGCAAGCTTGGGACAGAACTAAGGTCAAATCTGCCAAGTTTTTAAGGCTTTAAACAAGAGACATGATCACATGGCAATTGTGCTTAAGGCTAAGGCTGCTCTTGGGCATGCCACTTGGCTGCAGGGCTGGCTGTTCCAGAAACCAGCAGTCTTACTGTTACTTATCTGGTCTCACAGTGAGCTGTCCCAGGCACCAATGAGTCAGTGTTTATCTGTGCCGCTCTGTGGGATGTAATAGTAAGGTGAGAGAAGTGGGACTACCACATTCAGCAGCAGGTAGCCATTAGAGCTTAAACGTAAAGCAAGACCTTGTTCAAAGTAAAATAGCAGCTTCCTGTGTCTCAGGTATGTTGTAAAGAGGAATACAAAGATCATTTTGAGCTCAGATTCTTCAGTGGAAACAGACTTCCTCTAAGAACTTGAAAAGATCATTTTCCCATTGCTAAAGCTAAAGAAAATTGCTGATACAACTGTTTACATTTTGGATTCCTATAACTGTCATCCAGAGTCTTTTGTAAATACAAATCCTAAGAGTAGAAGATCTAGAAGTGCCTGCTTTAGGCTGCCAAAATGCTCACTGGGTTTCAGAACAGAGTCACCCATACAGTAAGAGGAAGGCAGCATCCTCAGGTACATAACAAAGATTTCATCCACAGCTGGCTTCCTCCTGAGCAGGCTGGCTCAAACAGAGAAGCTCAACTGTGCAAGTAAGGGACTCCTATCATTGCAGTATATGCCCCTATAAAATTCCTTAAAAGGGATGCCTGGACACATCCAAACCTAAAAACCTTTCCCATCTACCACAAAGAGTACAAAATATTACTCCTTGCAAGCTCTAAGAAAGCTTCACTTTCCTGAAATTTTTGGTGGTTCAAAGCCCTGCATTAACCTTGCTTCCACTCCTTGGTATGCATGCACTCCTATGGCTATGTACATTGAAGTACACAATAGACACTTACTAAAGTAGACGCTTACTTTACTGAAGTAAAGTTCTGTTGGATGGGAAGGAAAGGTCAGTGAAAAGTAAGTTGAAAGTGTTTGCTCATAAAACAAAATTCTTTGGTTACTCATGCTTCAAGAGACTACAAAGAACTACCAGAAATTTTAATAAATTGAACAGCATAAGGTTAAGTTTGCTGCATATAAGAACATCAAGTGGCATTTTTGGAGGAATACTTTTTAAATGTTCCTATGCATTGAGTTCTAAACTAGTTGCAATTTCTTAGGAAGTTTACTTATGATCCTGAACAAGTTTTCCTGAAGATGGAAATCAAATAAGATGCCAAGAAATCAAATAAGATACAGGACTGTACTAAGAAGCAGATTAAAATATGGAAAAATATTACAGAGCCAATACATATATATGTTTCATATTAATATATTACCTCAGCTTTACTCTGGAGTTCAGTTTCTGAAAAAAACTGTCTGTTGAAAATACAGAGTTGAAGAAGATGAACTGAAAAGAGTTCAAGAAAGGGAGTGACATGAATGAAGAATGCTTCCTAGAAGAAGTTAAAAAGATGTAAGGTTAAATTAGTCTAAACATCTTGTAATAGCAGCAGAGTATGGGAATATCAGGACAGGGACACTGTTGTAACAGCTCCTTTCTGTTTTTCCAACCACATTCAATTTCCCATCAATGGAGCTGGGAGGTAACTTAGGATCCCATGTATTTTGTATTTTGTAGTAGAAGGGATGGAAGAGTCTGTAGTTTCAGATAGAGTAATGCTTTCTACGTTTTTTCTTCAAGTACACAGCATAGAGTTTGTGGTGCAGAAGTCTGGCATACCACAGCTGCCACTGACAAATAGCCCAGATATTTATACGGGAGATCCTTTAGTAACCATCAGATTCCATTGACTGATCGACTCTTAGGATTCAGTCTTTTGGTTTTTACATGGACATGATCTACATTCTTTCACTTTGTGCATTTGGAGTTTCATCCACCTATTTTGCATTCATATTTTAAAGCTGAACTTCCCCAAACAGGACTTGTGCCAAAGTTTACAGTAGCATGAACATGGATAGTTTCTAAAGTTTATCTGCTGTGGAAAAGAGAAAACAAGAGCATCTGACGTGAGAGAGAGTGAATTTCAAAAGTTTGGCTTCCTTGTGATACCTTCATAGAAATCTCTCAGAGAGAGTCCACCAAACAGCCATAAGCTGAAAGTCCCTGTGACAGAGTTAATAGAAAACTGAGTAACAGAAACATGCAATTGAACACCATTAAGCATTCTCATAATAAGAGGAGAGGAGAAAATAGAGAGAGAGAGAGGAAGAATAACATTTTAAACCAAACATTTAAATACTCAATAAGCCTTCTACTGCAATATATAATTAGCTTGTTGAACACATTCCCAGAGGATATCGTTGTGCTAAACAGTTTAGTGGATACAACTGAAGGTATTCCTCATTTTTAACGTACTCAGTGTAAATACTATTTTACAGCTTCCAGGAAGACAGTAATCAGCTTCTATTTGTGCCATAAATCTCCTTGTGTGTCACCCATCCAAAACAGACACCATCAAACTAGTTTCAATGTGTAAGTTCTTCACTAGAGAATTTCATGCCAACCTCTGTCAAACATGGTTTTGGGCTACAAAGAGTGTTGTTTCCAATGTGATAATTTGTGCCTCCCAAGATCTGCACACTAAAAAGGATCCCTTCCCTCCCTCACTTACTCAGGAGGATACCTACTTTCAGTTCATAGTAAATATACCCCCAAATGATTCTCAGGCTCTCTAAGATTTTGAACAGTCTCCTTTAAAAGGAAATTTTTATCAAAGCAAAGGTGTTACTAGCTGAGCAGTAATAACAAGTGGGAAGAGAACAAGAACTGTTTCTTCCTTGTCTTACATTTAAATGTGCGGTGGTTTTGTTTGTTTGTTTGTGGGGTTGGGGTTTTATTTCTTTTAAACAGACTAGCCAGCTCTACTTGTCATATTTTTATCCATAGAATGAGTTTGTTCAAGGTCTGCCTGCATTTCCCTGCAGTCAGCCTAGAGATACAACCTTTCAAGAATTCTTTTAATACAGAACAAATACGTTAAATGTCAGAAGCATACGTGCTCTTTAAGCTCTGTTTTTCTGATTTCTAATAGCTTTCTTGTTAACAATGAAGATGCTGATGTGGTCTTCAGCACACTCTTTTGCATGTTCCAGACCTCTCTCTGACAAAGCACTGGGGGCCGGAGCAACTGCTGCATGCATCAACAGGAATGTTTCTGTTCATACAGATGAAAAGAGAAACAGAAACAGAAAGAAAGAAAAACAGAGCCCAACAACAAGGAAGTAAATCAATAAATAAAAGCACATGCCCACCCAACCAGCAGTGGCTTTTTGCACAAAAGAAGAAAGACATGGAAAGTCAGCTTAATGTTGACTAATTTAAAGTTTTAGGGGGCTCACTATTATTTTTCCTCTCAGGAGTGTCAATCACCAGCACTGAGCAAGCACATCTCAAACTACCTTAGTGTCCAGTATCATGCAATCCAAAATATACAAAAGTTCTGCACCTTCTCCAGAGGTACCCGGCACTAGCTATAGCCAGAAACAGGGTAGCAGACTGCAGCATTACTATTAAGTAAACAATTAAAGCAATATCTCAGACCCTCTGAAATATTTTAAATACAAACATACAAACAAGAACAATTGACATAAAAAAAAAAAAAAAAAAGAAAAAAAGAAAACAACTCACCATTCTGGAAACTAAGAGCCTTCTCTTAGATCCAAATTATGCCATGGCTCAGGACATCAGCCCTGTTGAAAGAGTACCTATTTTTTGCTCAGGCTTTGAAAAATTCCAGCGTGCTGAGGGCTGGGTTAGCTGCTAGGAGCACACCTGGTGTGTGCCTGTCTGTGAGAGGTGCTGAACAATGCCTGCTGGAATTTGCAGTCTAGCAAGTACCTAGCACCACTTGTGCAAGAAGTCAGAAGAGAGTGAAGGAACTACATTACCCACAACCGCCTTCAGCTGGTTTATGATTACACCTGAAACCAGAAGAGGTGGTGTGGGAGTTTCGCCCTGGGGAGGAGAGATATGCTCACGTGGAAAAGAAGAAGAGAATGCGTTCTTCTTATGCACCGCCAGAAGCTGGTTAAGGTTTTCTGCTTTCACATGCCACATTACAGATCTGTTGAATGTGCTAGGAGGGGGACAAAGGACGGGCTCCTGATAAAGTTCAGGGTTAGAAATAATTAGATTTACAGGCAATGAATACAGCGACCAAAATTGCATGAACCTGTAGGACCGGTTTGGGGATCTCTGTGCATACAAGGTAATCAGACAACTGAGTATGAGGAAGCAAATGAACAAGGGGCGGCAATGGCTTGAGAAGACATCTACAGAGGAGCCAAAGCAGAGACATTGCAAGCAGAAAGATTTCCTTTTGGCCCTGTGACCTTTAGGAAATCATGTTTTCCCAAGCATGATATCGCAGTTGCTGCGATACTTATTTCAGCATTCTTTAGGATATAGAGACAAAGATCATAGTCACAGAGGGAGATGAAAAATGGCCTTTGAAGCAGGCACGTCATGGAGAGTTGGAGAAGATATGATTCTCCTGTCCTGTTCTTATTTGCCAGCAGTATTTTAGTAGCACTTAAAATTCACAGCTGAAGAGTTCGTTTGATGAAAAGAAGCTTTACAGACTTTCTAAGCCAACCTCCAAAAATCTGAAATACAAACCAAGATAAAAAATTGTAGAAAAACAGAATTCTGGAGCAGATGGTGTCAACACTGGTGGGCAATTTCCCGCAAAAAAAAAGCTATTATTTGCCAGAAGATGTGGTTCTGTGCAACCTGGACTAGTAGAAAAGTGAAATCAAGTTCAGCAAATAGTTTCATCAGGTAAAAATATAGAGGGAATGTATTAGAAGGAATAGTACCAGCACCATTTCAACTAAAGGGTTACTTCATTGCAGCCCCTACAATTTTTCAGATCCTTCGGAGAATTCAACACTTTCTCTTCTACCTGCTCATCCAGAAAACAGCCTTTCCTAACTGACTCTATGGGATTGTGAGGTGGGAATCTCTTCTATTTCATACTATAAACTGAGGCAGTGATGGTGACGGAGATTAAAAAGAAGAGATGCTCCATTTCCAAGTGTTCTAACCAACTAGATATATCATTGAAAGAGCTCTGCTCTACTGTCAGAAGCAGTAGGCTAGAGTACAGAGAACTTAATTGATTTCTATTTCCACTGTATTTTTGAACATCTAGTTTGGAAACTCAAGGCCTAGAAAATAGAATGCATAGTTCAGATAAAATTCTGTCAGGAGATTAAAGGAAACATTTCCAGGGACATTTATTAGTTTGCTTGGAGATATCAAGAAAGCAAATATTTAATTTTTGTTACATATTTCACTTTCTTGTTTTTTTGTTTTGTTTGTTTGTTTTTTGGTCGGTTGGTTTGGTTTGGGGTTTTTGTTTGTTTGTTTGTTTGTTTTTGAGTTAGGTACCACTATCCCTCTCAAATACAGAAGACAATGACACCTCCAAACAAGCTAATTTTCATTGTTACACTAACCTTATTTAGATAGGAATGAAGATCTTGGTATCTTAATGTCTAAATTTCAACCCCACTTCTATCATCTCAGATTATTCCTTAAAATTTCTTTTTAGCTAAAATACCTTCCTGAGACTTCATGTCCCTGAGTAGATTATCATTAGCTCAGAGAAGAAACATTAGTTCCCCGTATAAATATTTTTAGAGCCATACGTTTTTGACAATCCATTCTTTTGATTGAAAAAAAAAAAAAACAAAAACAAAGGTATTTTACCTTAAACAGAAGGACCGATTATTTTTAATATCCTTTTTTCAGAGGAATGAATGAAAACTCAATCAAGCTAATCTGCTTCTCAACTGTTTCTCAGCTAGGAAAATACTGTAGAGGATATCTGTACCTGTAGCTTTTTTGGACCTTGCTGACCCATGTAAAACACCTACAAGATTCCAGTTCACCTTTTGACCTCACAACAGGGCTTGAATAGTAATATAGTTTATCTGGGTGTTCTGTACAAGGCTGGCCAGTAATGAGTTCCCATGTTATTATTAAATTTTGCTATTTCTGTCATGTTACATGATAGAGCCTACCATTTAAAGTAAGTGTTTAAAAGACAATGCTGCATACCCTGTTTCCTCTCCAAAACCAAATCTGACTGGCCTGGTTTCCTTTCCAGACTCCACAGAAACCCATACTCTGTAGCAACTTTTCTGAGAAAATCATTTGATGAGACGCTGTAATCTCCTGTAGCTTGACTCATTTTCAAAGCAAAAGTCTTCCATGAAGTAGATTAATGCTGTTAGGTTTTAGGAATGCCAAACATTATGTGGACAGTTAGTAAGCAATTTCGTGAGTTTAATTAACCACACTGTTTACGCACAGAGGAAACCCACATGCTGGACACACGGACAAATGCAATAGCAGATGTTCACAGGCTCATTTGGCATTCTATTTTTCACATTTTTTTGGTTTGCTAATCTCAATCTACTTCACAGATAAGCGTTTGTCTTCAAATGAGCGGAATTTGAGGAGGGATATTTTGAGATATAAGTGGGGCCTTATCTTAAGATGGGCAGATCTAGAAGCTGAGGACACCTGGGCAGTGCTGGAAGTCTGGGGTGCAAGCTGAACATGATGGCTGAGCCCACAGGAACACATTCGCTAGTGTAGAAAGGGCAGAAGAACTGTTCAGCAGCATGCAGGGCTGCCAGCTCCAGGGTACAAGAAACATCGTGGGATACTTACCTCACTTTTGAATGGGGTGAGTGCCACCAAGCCACATCCTTTGGCTTTTGCAACCTTACTGGTAGTGGTGGCAGGATCCTGGAAAGCCCAGGAATGTAAGCTGTCACATTTTGGCTTGATGTAACATAAAACATGTGGAAGTGGCCACCATGTCTTCATTTCTTATTTGATTACAAGTATGTGCCATACACTTTACTGATTTTTCGTTTTCGTTTGTTTAAATAATTACATATTTTGATGTCTAAAACCAGCAATGATTACAGGGTCAAAGGGATCACTTCAGCTCTGACTGTAAACATACTTTGTTTTCAACAAATTGAATAGCTGGGCAGAAAGCAGAGTACCTTTTTTGGACCTGACCTCAGTTTTGCTGCAGTTCTGATCAGAATGATAAGCACCAGGGTTTTAATGTACATTATACATCGTTCTCATACCATTTGTTTCAGTTATTCCTAAAGCTTACAAGAGATAAAATATGAAGCCCCTGCCCATAAAGTCATTAAAAAAGAAGAATCATAAAGCCCAAGCTATAAGACAGTTACCTAATGATTTTTCTGAAAGTTAGCTGTGGCCACTACACAGTTATTTATGTATACATGTAACAGGAAAAAAGGTGCACTGTCAGGTCATTCTGGAGATAAATAAGCCACATGGCCAAATACAGGGTTTTTTTTTCTCCCCCTGCCAGTGAAAGGAAAGTTTCCATAACAGAGACTATTCCGGCCGAAGATGTTTACATATGGGGTAACAGCTTGCCTACACCTACCAGCGAAATAATATTTAATAACTAAAAGAGATGTGGGGGTGAGAGTTGATTTTCTGCCAGGTCCATGCTAGAGCACCAACATGCTATACTCTAATGATGCTGGCAGGAAAAGTTTTGGCTGGTTGTACTGATTCCAGAACCCTGAGTATAATCTATACCAATAAAAGCACTCATGCTGCCAGTTCTGCATCCATGTTAGGGCTTTTGCCAATATACAATATTGCCAAAAATCACATTCCTAAGGGACATTACTTATACTAACAGAATTTTCTAATACAAAACAGCCTTTACAAACACTAACGAATACTCCACCCAGACAGGCGAAACTACCTTTCTTGATAAACAGTGGACCAGAGATATCAGGAAGTTCCGCACAAATGTGTGTAAGAACTTCTTCACAGTGAGGGTGATGGAGCACTGGAACAGGCTGCCCAGGGGGGTTGTGGATTCTCCTTCTCTGGAGATATTCAAGACCCACCTGGATGCCCACCTGTGCAGCCTGCTGTAGGGGGCCTGCTTTGCAGGGGGGTGGGACTCAATGGTCTCTGGAGGTTCCTTCCAGCCCCTACAATTCTGTGATTCTATGAAAGCTTTTAACCAATTTCCAAAGGGCAGGATATAGTCCTGGGCGATGTTAAATAATCAGAAAACTCTCAAGTCGTGATATATCCTTAGCAGGATGTCTTAGAATTCAATCAAGGTGAAGATTTGCTTTTAAAAAAGCAGCTGTCATATTTTAATGAACTCAGAACCCGTGGAATCAGTACTGTGTGGGAAACAACAGCCAAAGTCCACAGCAGGAATGTACACTAAAACTGCTGAAGGCAACAGGCCCAACTGAAACAGCACTGTGGAGCACAGAATTTAGTAAGGAAAACATATTGAGTAGCAGATGCTGTATTATATCTACTTGTACTCTGAAAAAAAATGAAATCAGTTCTCCACAGTGATCTGGATCAAGAATTGAAATTTGTTAGAAAACAAATCAGAAAGTTTTGGTGAAAACACAGTTGTTCTGAGTAGAACATATCAACGTGAAAAACATCATGGTTTTCCTGTAGTATTTATGTTAGTGAAGGAAGGACTATAACATGCCCTTACATGAGTGGAATGTTATAAATATCTTATTAAATTATTTTTAAAAGAGGAGTGGGAGGAATTGTTTGTTTCACTTGTGTTTGTAGTTCTTTTATTCTTTAGTGAAGAAAAAACTTTAAAAAGAATCATCCAATCTAAACATTAATGTGAATAGCTAGCTGGAAAATTGGACTGAAGAACATCATGGCAAGAGCTTTCTTAAATGAGGAGCATATGGTTGCCAAAAGGGACTTGGAAGAAGGCCTCTGAGAGTGGCAAAGGAAGATGAGAGATCTCTTTCTCTCCTGAAATAGCAAGAGCACTGTAACTTGAGCTGTAGGCAAGGACCCACAAAATGTCTTCTGTGACATGGGAACATTTGTTTCCTTTCTGTAAATACAACAGTTTAGTTTGGTTAGTTTCTAGATTACTTTATGCAAAGTCTGTTGTTTAAACAAACAATTTCTCTTTTGTTTACACCATTTTCACTCTGTTGCTAGTAAACCTCTCTTCCACAGCAGAATCTGCCGCTCTCCGCAGAGAAAAGCCACTTACTACATTCCCACAGGGAATGCACACAAGGTGACCTCAGAGAAGGAAAACAAATTGGGCTTCAGTATGCAAGTCTACCTCCTCAGTCAATAAGGCACAAAGACTCACATGACCCAGGTGGTGTTCTGGGGAGTCTCATCGTAGAGAAGTGCTTGCAGTAATGCCTTCACAACCAAAGCAGAAGCAGCAGTAGATGACAGGGCCTCAAAATGCTTTTTTTCTGCAGTGTTAGACTGGGAAAAGAATAACAACTTTCGGATCAGGAAAGGCCTAGTTTTCTCCTAGATCCTCATTAAATCCACTGGACTAATTAAGAAGGATCTTTTCACTTACACTGCTTGTCAACAATGAAAATTATTTATGTGACAGTAAACAAGAACCCTGCACAGAGGACTCCAGACCAAGCAGCTCAGGTATTCAAGATTAGTCAGCAGTGAACAAAGAAATACTTTTTCACTTAGAATATTTTCTTACCTATTTAAGAAAAGATTATCTCATTGTACTTGGCATAAAATTGGTAGAAAATAATTGATCACTAGAGAAGTGAATAAGGGTTTTGTTGGTGGTGGTTTTAGCCCAATTTCCTCAGTGTATATGCAAGGTGTATATAGTCATGATGTGTCATGTCTAAGACTGTGCATGCACTCCCATGTTTTGTGAATCCATCATCCATTTCAGCTCAGTTCAACATAGTGCACGGATGGAGACCTCAGACTTGGTAGAATGCTGCAAGTTTAATGAAAATAGTCATCCATGTAGAAAAACATAGTTAAGGATCTCTATGGAGAAAAGGTTACTGTGTTATTAGGCATCAGAGAATCACACAGAACAATGAGTGAGAGACCGCTATGAAATCACACAGAGGTTTCAGGACTTGTCCTTTTTAATAGTGGAAAATCCAGTTCAAAACACAAATTTATGAGAAATTTACCTCCGTAAGTTTCTCTTCCTTATAGGTATGCATTTTCATTTTTCTTTTTGTTAGTCAGTGTCCACACGGGGAAGAAAGGTATTCCTTTATATAAGATAAACATAAACAATCAGAATCTAATCTCACTGTAGATCCCAAGCAGGTCTACTGAATTAAGTAGTATGTGCTTAGCTTTGACCATATAGGTTGTCAGCATGGACGAGTTTTTCAGCAACTACTACGTTAGGAACTGGAAAATCTGGCCACAGGCACCTCACTGGGAGTCACCAGATACTAAGTGCTTTCTGAAAGAGAAGGCTTTTTTTAGTGTCTAGATGGAAAGCGGGTTCTTCTGAAATTCAGGTTTCAACTAGCATGCTAAGACCTGAAAAAATGTGTCCTACCTCCAGTACAGACTTAAAACTCTCTGTGTGAGATAACGTTGAACAACAACATAAATAGTGCGAGTTTCATGTTCTTTGTCTTTTAAACCTGAAAATAAGTATTTACTGGTTGTTTTCTTTTTCTTTTCACTTCAGGTTGATATAAATGCTATTCTGGAAATGCTCAAACAGATGAAAACTTTTGTGCTATAATTTCTTACCAACTTGAATAATTATTCCCTAAATATACATAAAATACGGCATAACTATGATTTACTTATAATTAACTGAATTGAATTAAGTATATTACGGTATAATTTATGTTTAAACTAAATATTCGTTTCTTTATCACAAATTATATCTTCAGTAATATAGAAACTAATAAACCTTGAAAACTTAGGGCTGCAAATAGAGTGTTTTCTTCATTATAAAGTGAGGACATATTTTTTTAGTAGAGAATCTTTCCTCAGTTTAGTAGAAAAAATTCTTTCCATTTTAAGTTTATTCATGCATTGCAGTCCATATTCAGTGGTAAACCCAAATGTAACTGATTTGCTGAACCTAAAAAGGAGTGAAATAGGGAGTCAACAGCATAGGTGTGATTGGAACTAAAAGCTTGCTTCTAGTCCCTTTCTGCAGTCGTCACCCAGCACCTTTAATTAGAGCGTGTTGTTGGTTACAGAGCATGTTACTGTCTTTGAAATGCATTTACAATAGGCCAGATGACAGCATATTTCTGCAGTAGTTTAAGCCTACTACAGATTCAACCTGTTACACTCAGTACTTTGTGCCTAGTACCTTAAGAGTTCATCAGTCATTTACTGTGTTGATATTTCAGATAAAGAAGTGTAAAGGTGTCCTTTAAAATGTTGTGTTCCTCCAAATAGGAGTTACAGTTTGGGTGTTTTTGCACAAATTATGTGCAAAACTACCGTAGAATTGTAAAGGAGATCTGGAGTGATTACATTTCATTCATTAATTACTTCTATATCTTTTTTTTTTTTTTTTTTTTCCAAAAAATGTGTGGGGTTGGGTTGCATTTTTCATGTATTTTCCATAATTTTAATTGTTTTTATATCAACTCTGTCTAGGTAAGTTTGTCCCAGACTTAAGATACAGAACCAGGGATCTGAGCCCTCAGTTTCTGTGTAATCGTTACCTAGAAGAAAACACAGAACTCTCACTGTAGGGTACAGAAGGAAAGAGAAAAATCTTAGAGCAGAGAAAAACACCACCAAGATAAAAAATACGCAGCTGTGTACCCACTCAGTTGTTCATTAAGTTTGAGTCAGCAAAACATCAGCTAATCTTACTGTTGATGCAGTTCAGATGCATATTTAATTGTGTATTTTGGTGTTTCTCTGTTTAGGAATGAGATTATCATACTGGCATTGCATATGTATGTGTTTTATTCCTGAGCTGGAGTCTAAGCTCTGGAATACGCATTTCACAGCCATACAAGCACCGATGTGAACCAGACTGCCACCAGCCTGCTAATGCTGCCTTGCTTTTAATAACTGCAATGCAATTTCCTCAAATCTCTGCAGTCATCAGGTCTTTAAAACTCTATTTCTGGAAATTATTTTTTTTTCTATAAGAAGAAGTTTCTAGCGTGCTCTGAGCGTATCATGCTTCCTTGTAATGCAGGCTGATCCTGCTCCCTTCACAAAAGGCCTGGCTGTGTCATCCTTACCAGGGAAAGCCGGACCTGGCTTTAATTCCCAAGAGCCACACAGGCAGTAAGAGCTGTGCAGACATTTGCTCAGGGATTACTCAAATGCTCTTTCTGCAGCATAATTCAGAAGCAGCCTGGGAAGGCTGCTGGCAAAATTTTCAGTTGTCCTTGTGTTGTGTGAGGGGATCTCAAACCCTGCATAAGCAAGAGGCTGCAGCAGGACTCGGGGATGCTCCTATGTCAGCTCTGCACGGCCACAGCACAAGGCACTGAGACGTACATCACCACCACCCCATGCCTCCTCCATTGCTGAAATAACCTCACTTGGTTAATTTGAGATATACACATAATGGCCTTAAGAGCATCCTAGAAGGTCTTAAATATCGCCTGAGGAACTGATTACCTAAAAGGGAAGATCATTTCTGGCTGCCTTGAGAGCAGAAGGACCAGAAACAAAGAGAATTTCAGGAAAAGGGCCACTCTAAGAACTCGGCAGAATTGAGAATAGCAACTGTTACCTCTGGATGGGCAGTACTTAAGTGAGATCTTCTTATTCAGTACTGCCACCAGTCACACCTGACTACCAAAATGTTCTCCACCTACCCTCCTCATCTCTGCCAATATGATGTTTTTAAGTTATCTCTTTCAAGGCTAGAAATGAATTGCCAGCTAAGAGAAAATCTGTTAGGTATAACAAATAACGATTTAAGTACAATATACGCTGAGGATGCAGTTATAAAAGAGAAGTTATACCAGATCTTCAGCTTTTATTAATCATATCAACTCCACTGAAGCAGAGAGAGTAATTCCAGGTTGCATCTTCGGAGGATCGTGCTCCTATATGTGCCATCACCACTGTTGAACACGGAACATTTCTTTGGTGCATGAGTAACTGAAAGCTCTGGAAACAGGAGTATAGTTGGTTTCAAGATCCACAGGCCTTCAAGGGACCTGCTGAGGAAGGCAGGTTCTGCAGCACACTGAATATATTCAGTGCTGACAGACTCAAGGGAATACTCACTCAGAAATCTTGCAAGGTTTGTTCCTGTTGTCTTCATTTTGAATGTAATGAATGTTTTTGTTGACACCTACAGAAGCAGGATAAGATCACGTAATTAACTACTTCAGATCTCATTAAAAGACTTGGGTGGTTTCAGGACACATTTTCCAGCAAAGCACAACCAGCAGTCACTTAACCTAACATCTTCCAGTGCTGTACCCAATTTCACCTGCTTTTAATTTCTTTCCCCTCCCAAACAAATGTAGTGAGGAAGATAGGTGATAAAACCACACCAAAGCTGATTGTGGTGCTCGCAGCTGCAACTTCGCTGACTTGAGAAAACTTGGAGTTCAGAGCAGCAGTGGCACTGCCCTGTGGGTGGTGGAAGTCCAAACGTAAGCAAAAAATTTTAAAAGGCTGTAAATTTATCACAAGAAGTAACAAAAGAATAGTTGCATTTCAGTAAACACACATAGGATATTGAATCTGTCTGTGAAATAAGATGGTTTCAAATACAGTTTGGATCACAGAGGATTCATGAAGATTCCCCTTGCATGTTTTCCTTGCTGAAGGTCTAGTTCACGAACTTCCATAAACAAGGCAGTGATGGTGGGACATTTCAGTAGAACTTCTTGACTATAGTTATATAAATACAAAACAAATTAAAAAAATTAAAAGTGCTCATATTTGCATGTATAAAAAACTACATCTTTTGTTTTCATACTTATATGTACTCTTTCAATTTGCTTAGTTTATTTGCTTACAGTTCATTGGACTGTAGTTGTATATAAAGAGAATTTTTGGAATAGGAATTTATTATCTTACTTCGTTAATAGTGGACAAATTCAGTCACAGTAGAATATCATCCATTAAGATACTAATTTTATAAATATGAGGAGAAAAAAAAAACAAACAACCAATTCACAGATCTGAAGAGTTCCAGTGATCTTCCCAACAAGTGATTTGAAATTGATTCTTCAGCAATATCTGTGATCTATTATTGTTTTTCTCCTCATAAACACGTAAAACAATGTACAAATTCAGTCATGATTTTAAATTGGAGATCAAAGCCACAGTTCATTATAACGAAGAGAGTACTTAAATACACTGACAGACACCATTCATTATCAGTACTTCCAGGTCCATTGTTACCAACTTCACTGCTTTTGAAACCAACTTGTTTGCTTTTAGTTAAATAAATATGCATATTTCTGATCTGACATTGACAGACTTCCTGTGAACTCACACTGCCTTGCAGGGATCAACTCGTACTAACCCACGAATTCCCACTCGCTGAGAGGGAGTCTTAGGCTCATAATTCTTACTCAGGTTGACATCACTATAAGTTTCCAAATCTTAAATAATTCGTACCTCTTTCGCTCAGTGTTTGGTTGAGTGCTAAACTTTGGCAAATAAATTTACTTGAGACCCACAAAAAAAATATATATATATACATATATATATGAAATACTTTGTTTAACTTGACAGTCTAGTTTTGTCTGCCCCACTTTCTTTGGAACTTTTCTCTTCCTTGGAGTCTCAGACGCATCCAAAAATTTCTCACTTCTCATCTTTTTGGTGGATGTCATAGAATATAACCCTGGGCAAATTGTTCCTGACAAAATGTCTGTGTCAGTTCAGAAATTACACCCTCCACAGATTTTTATCTGAGCTTCTTTGCCAAGAATTCTTTAGCTAGAGCTCTTCTGACATAACCTATCAGGTGAGTGCTCCTCATTGCATACATAGCCTGAAACTGTACTTATGAAAACTCTCTTACTGCAGTTCTATTCTGCCATTTGAATTACCACGTGCTAATCTTTGCTTGATATCTTATTTCCAGATTTCATCTATTTGAGTGGACAGAAGTAAGATTTTTTCCAACTTGCACTGGAAAACAGGCCTACCCTGCCTGGAAATTTTCCATAAACGTAGAGTAAAAAAGAGTGATTTTTAAAACAATACTTTACAATCAGTTCAAACAATCAGTTTAAATTCTTTCTCTACATCTCTCCTGGTTTTCCCGTTGTACCACATGCTAGTCAGCTCAGAAATTAAAGCCACTTCTTCCCCACACATACACAATTCTTTTGGTCAAATTCCTTATGATGTCATCATTACTCTTCTTTATGCAGCCTGAAGAATAATATCTCATTTGTCTCAAATTAAATTTGGTAGTTTGGCAAACAGTTACAAGGATATTAGATACAACAACAGTATTTTGTTTTCTCTTCCCAAGCCAAACTCCTAGCACAGCCATTGCAATGGGGAAATGGAAGTCTTCTCTTCTCCTTTTTGCTCCTTTTTATGGTATGGATCTTTCCAGAGCATTGGAATCCTCACAGAAGATTTCATGACAGTTGGTGAACCTCAGGACTGAATAAAATATTATCTTTACAATTGTAACTACTTCTCACTGAGTAATGTAGTGGACTCTATATGAAACCTCTGTCATTATCCATCATTGCACAAATTATCCACATTGCACAGAGTCAGTTGATTTTTGCGCAGGAAGTTTGCTGCTTCACCAGCCACAGTCAGTTACTGTTTATAAGAAACCATTGCGAAAACACCCCTCGCAATTTGAAAAGCCATGATTTCTGTTATCTGATTTTGAGTAACTGGAATTGCACATTTATTTTGACCCTTTTCCAGTTGCTGTAATTTCCAGGATCACATCTGTTTTCAGAAAGCAGTTGAATAAAGTGTTCAGCTTCTGAGGAACAGTCATGTCTTCAGCTTGTTTAATCCAATGATCTCATGATACAAGTGTTGGTCTTGGAAGATGATGAACAACATTCAGAATTCTGTTATCATTTTCCTTTTCCCTTATTTCTCCTATGAATACTGAAAGCTTTCTGAGTCGCAGACATTCTTTGTGGCTGCTTGAAAAGTAAGGCTTTTGGTGCCTCACACTTCTTTTTCCACTTAGACTATCCAAGCACAGTAAATTCTTCTTCTGAGTATTTAATCAGAAGTAATTCAGAATTAAAAACTGAATAACCACAGAAATGAAGTGCATGGTCACAGACTTCAAAATCGAACTCCTGAAAATCCTCAAGTTACAGTGAGCAGAGGAGTGGTTTCATCTTCCATTGTTACATAAAAGGGAAGGCTTCAGTGGCCTCTGATTAAATGTTTGAGATGGTTTGCTGGAATCAAGCACTGATTCTTATGTGATTATAAATATAATCCATGATTACACCAATAAAAAGCTCATTCTTTGTGAATTTCCTTTTTAAATAAATAACATTTTAAAATATATTTCACTTTAAATATATTTCACCTTATCTTCTAAGAAAGTTTTAAACTTTCTCACAGTTGTGTTCAATCACTAAAAGTTTTTTAACACTTGACAACTGAAACTGGTTAGCTGATTTTGGATTTATCTTTTAACTGTTCTTTGCAAAATAATCTGAAGTACAGGAGAATGAAGAAGGGAAAGCTAGAAAGATGCATCTCTAGTACACAGAACTAGAAAACCCTGAAATATATTTTTTGGTGATGGCATGAAGAATGAACAATTTATTTCTGTTTGTTTACTGGAAATGTTAGTCCTGTGACTTGGTAAAACAATGTTTTACCTCTGGAAAGCATTCAGTTAAACAAAGAAAGAATATTCTGTTGAAATTATGATTTGGCAGTGCACTTCTTTACCTCTGATTCATCAGTATTTTTGCTGATGTTTAGAGACACAAAGAAATATTTCACTTCTGGTGGTGTTACTTTTTCTCATGAAAATGAACTGGAAGCATTTGGCAGAAAATCTCCTATAGTAAGTAAATCGTAAGATGTATTTTTCTTTCTGGCCTTTTCATTCCCCTTCTGATTTTCCCAAGCTATCCTTTGCTTAGTCATTGTTCCCCAAGAGGAAAAGCAGTAGCTCATTTGTAAGAAAGTAGAGAACCTTGTGTTGATCTGTAAGTAAAGGAGTTAATAGAGATCTAGGTTTCCAGGTTCCAATTTTTCAGCGTTACTGATGTGTTTCTTAAAAAAATAAAGGGTCATGTGAGCATGCATAATGATTTCATATACACCTTAAGGAGTTTCTCAGTATTGTGATCTATTTACTTTTGTTCTGTTTCTCTAAAGATCTTATCTCAGTCATGGGTGACTGAATTCACAGCGGTACCTGATATTTTTTTGTTACTTTAACTTCTGGGTCATAAAAGTTTTTAATTATATGTTTAACTTGAAATGTTTGTATTTAATTAAAATGTACATTTACATATCTTTGTGTTGTCATATATTTAAGCAGAAAATGTATTCAAAATTCAATGTCTACAGTAACATGCATTATTTTAGAAGTTGTCTATATGCAGTAATAGATGTCATGTGAGATGCACAAAAAATGTGATTAAGTGATTTTAATCTACAGCAACTTGCTTTCAGATGATTGGAATCAAGAGATTATTGAATATGAGCTGTATGTAAACATTTGAAATCAGGGTTAACCGGCATCTTTAAAAGAAAATGTTCTAACTTATTTTACAAATGTTTCCACTGACAAAACACCCATGAGTCATATTTTAAAAGCTTTGCAGTAAAAAAGCTGCTATAACAGGGCTCTATTCCACACGCACACACAAAACCATTGGAAACTTACATCTGTTTGATAGTGGAATAATTCTATTCCAGAACATATTTTTTGCCAGCTTTTTTCCTATGGAAACAGCAAATCTTTCCCTGTGAAATATAAGGCTGGAAACAAAGTGTACTCAATCACCAGAAAAATGTGCAAATGTACAGATCCTCCTTCTGGAAGGATAACACAAGTAGAAAGACAAACATACTTTACTTGCATCTCAGACCACGAACTCACTTTTTAAATGTAGAACTTTTGTGTATCATTAAATGAAGGATTAAATATTATTGACAGGAGAAAAAATGAAGTGAAATAGAAGTTTCCAAAACATTTTCTAAAAACTCTTAGTCTCTGTGTCAGTTGCATAAAATACTTTCAAAATTTACATTCTAGATCACTGATTAATTAATATATGAAGAAAATTGAGTCAATTTGACACTGGCTTAAATATTTCAGCTTAGAATGAAGCAGATAGATATAAGTAGATCACTCTGAAAGTAATGTCTCCTATTTATTTCCATGGAAAATACAGCAGGTACAAAGAGAAAAGAACACTATTTGATAGAGCAACTTCTCAGCTACAAAATACTATTTTGCAACATAGTCATCATCATTAGCTGATTTGCATGGGTAAGATGATCAAGATGTTCTTTGTTTTGTGCCATCTGTCTCAGGGTAACGAAATGTAATGGAATATTGGCGAGAAGGTTCAGCTTCTACTGCCATAGCATCAACATCTGCCTCTTATGCCATGGGCCAACATGATAAAATAGGAGGCATTACTTTTGGAGGAGCCCTAGTAAATGGTACATGGCTATGCCTTGCAGCCCCGTCTCCAGGAACAGAAATTTTTAAGAGAGCAGCAAAGAGATGCTGCGTCCCACAGTCATTTGCATGTGATGACCTTCAGTGTACTCAACAGATCTGGCACTCTGCCACTGCTGATAAATCATACAGTTTGCTATGCAGATTTTTACTGCTGTGGTTCTATTAGAAAAAGATAGAGCAGACAAGAGATAATAGTTAGAAAGTGAAGAAAGCATCAAATCAAAGTATTTCCCTGTTATCCTTGGTCTAATCTACCAAGAGCTATAAGGAAGGCCTTGGGCAGATCCTCTAACACAAGAAAAGTTTAATGATTCAATTGCAATTATTTTCAGAGAAGTTATGTGGACTGCTTTATCTGGGAGTCCATAGCAGATAAACACAGCAGTCCCTTCTACCTATATGATCTATGAAAATAAAAAGGATCCCATAAACTACAGAAGAGTATTTGAAACTGATATGGCCAAGCCTGCAAAGAAGCGAATTTATGGAGTCAGGATTGGCCTAATATACTGTAGCAACAAAGAGCAGGCCAGAGAATGTTCGTACAAAGGGCACTGTGCTAACACAGATAAGGGGTTTGGAGATAGGGTTGAAAGAAATCAACTCTGGAATTTTTAATGGATGAAAGATATAGAGGAGAGGTAGGGCAATGTGATAATTTCCGTTGAGTGACATGCACCAACAAAATGTTTGTTAAGAGCCCGATCTTTAAAACACAATTTGCTTCCTTTTTTAGAAAGATGCAAGGACTCATTTTATATCCCTTAGGCTTCAGGGAACAACGAGCAGTTCACACAAACATGTTAAGGCTGATTTTTGACATCAGAGTTGTGTCAAGCGTAAATTGTCAGCAGCTCCCCTGTAATGTCATTACCAAGCACAGTGTGTGCAGCAGGCACAAAACAAGGTTTCAGCACAAGTCGTGACACAGCCATGGGCTTTTGCAGCAGAGCCGGATTGCTGAAGTAACTTCAGCAGCTGCGGGAGCCAGTGATGGCAAGAAGAGTCTCAGTTGCCATGGCAGCCGGCTCTCATTAAATGGAAATGATCTGTGGGTTCTGCAAGTGATGTAGTCCAATTATCAAACCAAAGTGTTGCTAAACATCTTTAAGTTAGTAGAATTCATGCTATCTTTTCCTCCTTTTTCAGTCTTCTTCTTTGATATCCTGACTGCACGTGTTGTCTTAAGGGAGAAAAAAAAAAACTTTCTTCTTGTTCCAGAACAGCTTTTCTGTGTTTTCTTTTTGTAAAACTGGGGATTTTAAGCAAAATAAATCTCAAGAGGTCATTTCTCTCTGTTTGATGTACTTGATAGATACCAGATACATCATAAAATAACTCTAGTGTTGTTCCAGAAAATCTACAAATATCTTGGGGTTACCTGTTTTATAACCATATAAACTGTATGGTCTCATAATAATTATACTCCTGAAGAAGCAGACAGAAAGTAGGGGGAGAATGAGGACGTTCTGGGAGTTGCCTGAAATGCTCCTCATTGGAGGAGTTGTTACAAGATCTTAAAGGAATTTGAGACCTCTTAGTCTCATGTGTCATCAGGACTTGGAAATAAATTACTTCTTGGAACAAAGGTACTTTGAAATTATATAAGTAGAGATTTGCCTTGTATAAAAAGAATCTTTTGCCAGTACTTCCTAACTCGAGTCCTTTATTTTGCAACACACATTTTCAATGGAGCACTAATGTTGGAGAGGAATGAGCACACAGACCACTTCTCTGTAGTCTGAGTTAAATGGAAAAAGAGCAGTTTTCTTGTGTTTGGTGGGGTATTTTCCTTGCCTATGTGGGATATGAATCACAGCACCTTTCCTTGTCCTTAGGACTGTTTGGAGGAAACTATCACTTTCAGGCTCAGGAAATCAGTTAAGGCATCACTAATGCATGCTTGCTTCCTGGTTACAGAGTGACTTTCAGTGACTACAACGTTTTAGAGCTGTTTCCTGGATGCTATTAATCTTCACAGTTTCTCATGGAAAACTGTCAGCCTTAGCATCAACTTCTACATTGAGTACTCAGTGTTACCAACAGTTGAGCACCAGTTGTTCTGCAGACCATGGTTTTGGAATCTGTAGTTTAAAATACTGGCTAGGTTAAACAGAACTGTACATCTTTGGGGGGGTCTTTCATCATTATTGACAGTTAAAAAACTGATTTTGTTTTAAAAAGTTTAACTGTGTGCTGCGTAGTGACAGTTTGTCATTTTTAAAATAGAAGCATAGGCCTTGAGAGGTGATTGAGACAAGTTAGGTGTTCTATTAAAATGCCCCTTTTTCAGAAAGATTGGCACTTGGCAATTTCTCACTTTACAGGAAAATGATTTCACTCCTAGCCTTTTTTGCAGCCTTTCATCCTACTATCTCACATTTCTTTCAGAGGTCTCAGTGCCAAAAAAAGTCACTACTGTCAGAGTTGTTACAGAGTTGTTACAGATTTGAAGGCTGTTCTCTCATTTAAGCATAGTAACAGTGCTTTGTGTGAGAACACTCTGTTGTACTCCTTAAGAATCAGACTATGGATAAAGCAAACTTACTATAATAGTGCTTTGAACAAGATTCTTGCTTTTCCTTTTAAGGCTGCATCGAAATAGGTAATATACAATGAGGAGGCTCCAAAATACGTTAAATTCCAGCTTACTTTGTCACTGGGGTACAAGGTACTTGCAGAGCTGCTGTACTTCCTAGATAAGTGCTGCTCAGGATCCTTGACATACAAAGGAGGAGCAGCATTACCAGTTCCTGACTGCCTGCTCAGCCTGCAACACTGGGCAAGGGGAAAAGTGTGTGACAATCATGAGAATGCATAGGAGTGATAGTTTATAGCTGTGCTTATCTAACGTGTGTCGGTATGCAATGTATAATTCACAGACTGGTCTTACAAAGCAGCCTATTATATACGTATAAAATGAAAGTGAAAGATGCCAGAGCACGTTGTACAGCCTCTACTACTCCTTTAGCTCAGCAGGTTCAAAATTGATAATAATCTCTCATGGGACCATGTTTTAAAATAAAATCACTAATATGCAGTTATACACTTAGAAAGATAATCTTGTACATTGGGAATATTATTAGGTTAGAGGAGACTAGAGATGAATGTGTTATTCATTTGCTGAATTAATGTATGCCATATAGATAGTGTGCAGAATATCAAAGACTCTGTTGTACAGTTCTTAGCCCAAGAAACTGTAGTAATCAAGAGACTACAGGCTTTCTTAACATCAGATTTTTGCACTCTGGCCCTTCATAAGGATATGAGCATCTCATAAAAGAAACAGTAAAGTGCATAGGATTTATATGCTTAATTTTTATTTTTGATCATCTGTACTCTCTAAAATAATATAACCTGAATACTTCATAAGGTTACTGCAACTGTTCTTCTAATGTAGTTTTACCTCTAACCATTCACAGCTGCAAAACCTTGAAGTCAGTATTTGTGTTTCTTATTGTCTCCTGCATTCAATTTGATTTCAAGAATGAAAAAAAAAAAGAAATAAATAAAAGTCTGGTTTTCTTTGTTAGGAACAGACTCAAACATATTCACTTGAAAAATGGTGAGGCCTAAGACCTCAGGAAGCTCTGAGATGGGTGTGCTTTGAAAAAATGATCTTTAATCAAGTGGCATGTCAAAATCTATGAAAGGGAGTAGGAAAAATGCAGATAGAGAGCTCAGTTTATTTGGAGAAAGAGCTGCAATTCAAGTACATGGGTGACAGCCTACAACAAAGGATCCTCGGAACAGTGATTGCACCCTGTAGAATGCATTTATTTGGCGGAATGAAGAGCACTCATATACTTCTGAGGACCAGCACAAGGAGTGAAATATTCAAGTGTGCTTGTAGGTGAACTGACTTGCAACACAGTCTGAAATCTACTTTCAATTTAAAAAAAAAACAAAATAAAAAAATTGTTGGAAGTGAATTCAGTTTTAAACCATCATGTAACAAGCACTTTTTTTTCTAAACAACATGATTTTTTCTTTTCTTTTCTTTCTCTCTTCCTTTTCCCTAAGGGGATTTCAGTAATATTCTATAGCAGTATGTTTCTGAGGCTACTATACAATGTGCAAAGGGCACTAGCCTGGAATTTGAGACCTTATTTTTCTCCAGATTTCCAATATGACCTTGAACAAGTCATGTATATATATATATATATATGTAATTAATTTGAGCAAAGTAACTTTTTGGAGGTCAGGCCTTAGAATCTCCTCTCTTCCATTTTTAGGCCTGTAAAGTAGAGATAGCAAGGTTTTTCTGTCTTACAGTTTATAAGAAAAATAAATTCAAAAATCATAAAGCAGTCAACTACTGAATAGTTTTTTTATGATTCTTAATGTAGTATTGCACATGTAAGCTGCATAGTTGTTCTTGCTGGGAAAAAATGATGAACTTATGCAAGCTATAATTACAGACTTGTAAGTCCCTGTCTTTAAAAGGCACTACTCATAAATTGAGTTGAGATATTAACTTGAAATTTAGTATGTAATAACTAAAAAAATAGGTTACTCTTAAGTGTCATGACAAACTTGCTCAGTCAGATTATCATGAAAGATCTAAAATACAGTGTAGGTCATTGCAAATGGGAGACTGAGAATATACACGTAGACATGAAAGAGTTAGTATAGCTTCCTGTTATCACAGTCCCAACAGAACTAAGTATGTTCTGCCAGACAGAGTATGGAAAGCAGACATTTAGGGTGTGTGCGACTGGGAGTGATTTTTCTCTGGAATTAATACATATATATGGAAAAGTAAGAACCATGCACATACTTTCACATACAACGTGATTATAGAAAAGTACACATATCCAGTGCATCCAGTTCATATTTACTGTAAAAAGCTTTCAAAGACAACAACCACCAACCAAACAAAAAACCTCACTGCCATAAGGGCTTAAAGACAGGCAGATTAAAAATGTGTGATTTTGTAATTCTGAGAAAATGAGCTATGGCTTATTATTTTGAGGGCTTGAGTTTGACAGAGGTGACAGTAATGGAAATAACATCAGTAGCTGTCTGTTTCTTGGAGTACTACCTAGGATAGAAATGGAATCAGTGATTTGTGGCGGTGTTTCTTCATTTTGATTTAGCATGAATTTATAATTTGTGGGGAACTGAAAGAATAGAGCCATGGATACACACACACACATGTGACAGATGTATACATATAATGTTTAATTCAACTAGTGGAAAATGTGCTGTAATTTATCCCCAAATCATAGCTACAGATTGTGCATTCTTTTTTTTTTTTTCTTTTTTTTTTTTTTGTGACTGTAAGAAAGGACACACAGTTTCATGTCCTGAAAGCATATCCCTGTGTTCTAGAATGGTAATTTCTGCCCCTTTCTCAGAGGATTTCTGATTCTAATAACAATACAGTCATACTTTTACACACTCCTCTTCAGAACTGCACCATCTTATATGAAGATAAAATCCTCTTGTACCTTGCAAATTGCCAACTCTAACTCTAGATAGTGGATATATCTTTAGTATGGAAATCTCTGATGTGTCTTTATAAAATATAGGAGTCATATATTTCATAAGCCCAGTTTTCCATTCAGGAAACAAACTGAAAAATATAATGGCAGGCAGCCATTTACTGAACAGACCCAAATGAGGAGGAAGAGTGTCTATCACAATACACAGAATAAAAAACAGTCTTAGAATGACCGATCACAATATGAACATTGAGCTGTATGATCAGTCCTAAGAGAGTTGAAAATATGTACACAGAAATGAAAAATGACGTCCTTTCATTCTGAAGTTCATCTCCAACCAGGAAACTACAATGGTAGCTCTACTTAAGCTGCAAGGAATATACACGTCAGTATAACAAAGAGGACTTCCTCTAATGTATTCTGGTGTGGAAGATAACTATCAGAAAGTCTAGCTTAAATTGAAAACTCCTGTATGAGTTGTCCAGGAGTGAATTCATTTGCAGATGACTGTGTGGAAGGAAGGACAGCAAGAGTAAGCAACGAAAGACCAGGAAAATCCTCTGAAAATTTGTGCATGGGAGCTGAATATGAGTTTATTGTGATGGATTTTGTGGCAAAGAAATGAGAGCTTGTACTGAAATATCACTTTCTATTTATTGAAACATGCCTTGAGAAAGAAATTAGAGCAGTATACTGTGTGCTACTGCCATACAGTCTGTTTCCCAAAATCCAGAACTTCACATTCCCACATGGGAGGCAACTTTCTGTCACTGTGGTCACACAACATATTCTTTCACCACAAACATTTCTTTGGGAATCTGAGTAAAGCACAGCTACTTGAGATGTGGTAAGAGGAAGAATTCCAAAGATATTAGAGGTGTTCCCCAATGTGAAAAACGAGAGTCTGAAAGATAAAAATCACCAAAATACAGAGAACTCTGAGGCTAAACAAGAGTTACCTCAGACTCAACTTTCCTACACACTTGACATTTTGTCTCATATTTGATACTTCTTTCTGCCTCATATTTTCCATGAATTATAATTTTAATTTGTATCACACTGTGCCTTTTTAATCAGTTGGGTAAATGGAGATACCAGTTTATCTGTGATTTCAAACTTTCTAACCTTTCAAACTCTTTCACCAGAATAAATATGCTAATAATGTGAAAAGTGAAATATTGAAAAGGTCACCAAAACCTACAGAAGAGTGAAATGTAAATTATATAACTTGGTACAGATGTGAGTGCATGTCAGCCTGTCTGTTTTCACTGTCTCCTATAACACTACTCACATAAGTAAGCTTAGGAAATGTGGGATAGGCAAGTGGACAGTGATGTGGACCAAAGTCTAGCTGACCAGCATTGTTCAGAGGGTTGTGATCAGTAGCACAGAGTGTAGTTGGTGGCCTGTAACTAGTGGTGTTCACCACTAGTTACTGAGTTCAATCTTGTTCAAAATCAATGACCTGAACGAAGGAATAGAATGCACCCTCAACAAATTTGCTGCTGTTATGAATTTGGGAAGAGTGGCTGACTCATCAGAAGGCTGTGCTGCCATTCAGGGGGACCTGGACAAGCTGGAAATTTGGGGAAAGAGGAACCTTACAAGGTTGAACAAGGGCAAATGTAGAGTCATAGAATCATAGTACCATGGAATCACAAGGTTGGAAAGAACCTACAAGATGATCTAGTCCAACTGTCCTCCTATTACTCTTGCTACCACAAGCCACTAAAACATATCTTGTAGCTTCTCATCCAGATGCCTCCTGAACACTGTCAGAGACGATGACTCCACCACCTCCCTGGGCAGGCCATTCCAGTGTGACCACCCTCTGAGAGAAAAAGTTTTTCCTTATGTTTAATCTAAACCTCCTCTGGTGCAACTTGTGGCCATTTCCTTGGGTCCTGTTTGTTGTCTGGGAGAAGAGGCCAAACCCTCCTACACATGTGGAGGAATAACTGCATGCAGCAGTACATGTTACGGGATGACCTGCTGAAAAGGAGCTCTTGGAGAAGGACCTGAGTGTCCTAGTGGACAACACATTGTCCATGAGCCAGCAGTGTGTTCCTGAAGCCATGAATGACAATGGTATTGTGGGGTTCATTAAAAAGAGCATGGCCAGTAGGTCAAGGGAGGAGATCCTGTGCTGGTGAGGCTACATCTGGAGTACTATGTCCAGCTCTGGGCTCCTCAGATCAAGAAACTTATAGAGAAAATTCAGTGGAATGCCACAAAGATGGCAAGGGACCTGGAACATCTCCCGCACAAGAAAAAGCTGAGGGCCCAGGGACTTTTCAACCTGGAAAAGACTGATAGGGAATCTTATCAATGCTTATAATTGTCTAAAGGGTGGGAGTCAAAGAGCAGGGCTCTTTTCAGTGCAGTCTACCAACAGAACAAATACTAGTGGGCACAGGCAGGAGGAACACAGGAAGTTTCATATGAACATGAGAAAAAACTTTACTTTGAGGTTGATAGAGCATGAAGAAGATGTGGAGTCTCTTTCTCTGCAGATATTCAGAATCCACCTAGACACTTGCCTGTAAAACATACTGTAGGGAACCTGCCTTAGCAGGGGATTGGCTAGATGATCTCTAGAGGTCCCTTCCAGCCTCTACAGTTCTGTGATTCTGTGAAATACCAAGCTTATCTTAGTTTTCTTCACATAAGCACTTTACAGACTCTCAAGTCACTTCAGCTAATTTTTCAGTTCAGGTCATTTCTATTTCCAGTTTCCTTGGCACCAGCCTTGCTTTTCAACCTTTTCCAAGTCCACATAGGAGGCCATGAAATGGGGAAGAAACCACACTTTGAGCTGCTAGAGAGGAATGTGAAATCTGGAAAGTGGCATAACAGAAAAGGCATGAAAGATTCCCTGATGTTGCTCTGTGTAGGAAAGAAGAGACAGAAATGAATTTACCTGGCTACAGGGTCCTGAGTCCATCATGGGTCCTTCCCTCCCATCTTCTGGTTCAGAGTTAAGTCAGATGGGGAGTGCCACCTACTGGGTGACCTTTGGAAGGTAAATCATTGGTTTATTTTAAGTTAATTTTAACAGAAATTTATGCAGAGCAAAAGCACAGCAAGGGTCTAAAATTAATGATACAGCTAATCAGACTCGGCAAGAAGGACAAATTGCACTATAAGGAGCTCTCCTGCAGTTTCATGACCAGCTTACTACCACTTTTACTATCTCTTTTATGGCATGCTGATCAAGAATATGTGGAGTAGTTCAGGAGAAGTTTTTCACTGGGAGAGTGGTGAGTTGCTGGAACAGGTTGCCCAGAGAGACTGTAGATGTCCCATCTGTGGAGTGCTCAAGTCCAAGTTGGATGGGGCCCTGGGCAGCCTGATGCACTGTGTGGCAACCCTGCTTGTGTCAGGGGGCTTGGAAATAGATGATCCTTCCAACCCAAAACGTTCTATGATTCTATGATGATTCTTTGACAACTTCCTCTCTTTATGTGTCAGGCTTTTCAACAACAGTCATGCACAACCATCCTGTCTGCTACATCTCCCCTTTAGGATTAGATTCTAAACTGTGATACTGTTGTTTTTACACACAAAGCAAAAGAAAGACCTGTCATCATCTCGTGTCAAGATTTTAGAACTACACATACCGAATAAAATAGTCTGAGTCTGCCTGGATATCCTGAATGAATTTTCTGTAGTTCACTCAATACAACTGTGAATAGCCAATGGATGAGAAGGCTTAAACTTGTTAAAGTGTCGTACTTTCACTGTGCATATGTACCACTCTGCTAATCCTGGCTCCAGGATTCCTAGGGCAGGGACAGCCACAGCACATTCTAAGAAAGTCACAGTACATGCTAAGAAAGGCAAACATTGATCTTGATCATCAGAAGAGATAAATTTTGTAGATTGCTTTAGGTTTCCTCAGATATTTTGTCCTTTATATGTGTTTTAAAAAGTTCACCTAAGGAAGTTTAAGGAATAATTTTATGCATAGAAAATGTTGCGAATTGCATTTCTGTAATGGATAAAGAATTGGTTGGATGATCATAACCAGAGGGTTCTGATTCTATGAAAAGAATCAAAATACCTCAGTAAAAACTGTGAATAACAATGCTGGTTTAAGTGTTGGTGGTCAGGATGAATAGAATGAGAAGGTGGAAAATCCCCACAACAGGAATATGCTAAGAAAACTGCAATACAGAGTAAACTAGACAATGATTAAGCAAATTATAAAGCGTATGTTGAGTTGGTGGTCAGTAAGGAGAGTAGAAGAATGAGTGAAATTTACTGAGTGAAAAAGAAAGGAGTGTTCTGCAGTAGAGGGTGGATATGAAGAGAAATTATAATCATAGCCGAGTTATCCCCTCTCACTGAAAATCTTGATGAAGTTAAACAAAAAAAATCATCATGGTAAAAAAAAAAAATTAGAGAAGTTTAAAGAAATCACTGGAAGGAACAGAAAGAGCTAAACGAAACTCTGGTCAGCTTGAAGATAACAAATGATATTTGCTGACTCCTAAAACAGGATAATGAGATAGATCTGCATATATTTATATGGCACTTCAGAAAAGAAAATACAATGCAATAATTGTCTGATTAAGAATAACGGCCTCTGGTCTAAATCAAGCCAGAATTTTACTCCTGTGTTTTGTTCCAAACCGCTGATAATCTTCAGACACACCCTAGGAGGACTACCTTTTTTCTGACTTGTTCTGCCCTTGGTGTTATAGTAATAAATAACATATGAACATTCACCATTAGACTGAATACAGCAGATGATGGTGCAAAGGGAAAAGACAAAAGTGCAGTTTAAGAACTTTGAAAAAGATGTTCTGTTTTCTTGTGTGTTTGTTCCTTAGCAGTAGGGCAGTGAGTCCCATCTTGGAACAGAGAAGTTCTGGCTTTGTATTAAAGAACTGTGTTTTTCCCCGTGGTTTATCACAAAAAAGAAAAAAAAAAAAAAGAAAAAAAAAACACTTTTATTATGTCAAATCTTTGAGATAGCGAGATAGCACTGATCATGGCTGATAAATAATAATAATAATAATAATAATAAACTATAGTATATAAAGTCACTGAAACCTAAAAGATACTAGAAGGAAAGGCTATAACTGAGGTAGATCAGGAACTGAAAAAGTGAACAGAAAAATGAGGGAGTAATGTGAAAGTTCTGGGGAGACTGGCTGGTTATTTGTGATTAACAGTCTGTGGTCAAAAAAGTACGCAACCTGCAATATGAAAAAGGTCTACTTCAGTGTTCTGAAATCCTATATTTTTATACTTTAACCTGACATTTGCACATGCAACATCAAATTATGAAACATCTGTTGGTACATTTATTGTCTCCTGTTTTGTCAATAGTGATATGGCAGGAAAAATAAATGTTCTCGGTGGCTCCAACCTCATTCTTCTTTTACTGCATGGGCGGTTATACTGCTTAATTTGATTCAAATCTGTTCAGATATTTGGCCTCTGCCTTTAAATAATTCTTCATTAGATGACATCAGATACTTTACAGTGTTTCTCTGACTAATGCTTCCATGTAGGAGAAAGCACTATTGTAGGAAAACAGTGCCTTTCATTCAAATTATTCAGCAATATTTAAAATTCTAATTTAACAAAAAATGGATTAAGTGGCCTTGTGTTGTTTTCATCACTCTCCAAGAAAAGCTTAAAGAAAAGTGATATTAATTTCTTCAGAGCTTCCATTGTAGCTCTAGTTCTTGGTATTCTGGAGACAGAGAATAAAAATATTTACATTCTTTTTATGACTGTTGGTAACACATAAATGTGCCATAGTCAGTTCAGAGCCTCGGAATTTCCACCTAGAAACTGGAGAACATGTGAGCTCAACATTATAAAATATTTGAACATCTAAAATCAACTTTGATAGCAGAAGGCTTCGCCTGGGGTTTATTTCATGGTAGTATTGTACTGAAGTTACATTTTTCTTTTCTCTTTTTTTGTATTACCCTACATCTTTCCTTCATCAGTTTTATTCACTTCCATTATTCTAGACCAAAAGAAAATTTGCTTGTAATCCACTTTTAATTTTAATCTGCTTTTAAACCACCAAAATCCAATTTTTATGTCATTTGGATTTTGCCAGTACATATCTGAACACTACAAAAACAGAATTTACCTTTAGAACATAATATCAATTCTCCCAAACCAATACCTGATTTCATATTTTGATGGAAAAATGTAGATATGCAGTAATAGTTACGACATGCCACTAACCTGTCATTTCCTTTTCAATGATTTTTTTTTTTCCATTTGATATGACATTTACGTTTCATTAGTTCAGATTCCATCTCCAGATAGCATGTTTTCTTCTACAACCTTATCTTGTCCTGCTTATCACTGAGGCTTCCGTGCAAATTGTGGTGCTGCACGTTTCAGTGTGGGGGAGCATTTCTGGTTACTGAGGATAACAGCGTAGGGGCAGGTGAAACTTTCTTGTGAGGTCAATCTATGAAGTATTCTGTTTTCACATGCTCCAGGTAATGTAAGAACCTCCATTTGTGATGATTTTTTAACTAAAATATTTTAAATGCCCTCCACGTTGAGAATATGTAAATAGAAATATGTAAATAGACTATTCATACCTTGCTTTCCATGAGACCTATTTTAAGTTTCACACGTACCAAACCTGTGTGTATTACTGACAGTTTTTAGAGATGCAGCAGAAAATGAGTGTGTGGGAGCTGAAAGGCAGCCACCTCTATGCTTCTCGTGTTCTACTTTTGAACAGAAGCCGGATGGGCTTTGAACAGCCCGCAATTGTCTCTACATGTGTGCAGAAGAGAGACTGAAAGCCATATACTCAAAAAAATCTCTAGCCTGAGACTACTGAGGAGAGCTGAGGAACTGTTCTGGCCTTGCTGAAATGGCCCAAGAATACCAGCTGTACAAACACCTGGCAAGCGTGCACCCTGGCAGCTCCAGGTTCAGCATCTCACCTCTGGCTGAGCAAGCAATGGCATTGGTAGCAAAGAGATGTTCGCTCTATGCAAGAGTGGTTCTAGTATCATCTTTGCCTCTCCATACTTGTCCCCTCAGAGCTCGCAGACACTTTATTCCATTCAGACACTTTATTCCATTTGGGCCATGTTCTACCACCACAAAAAAAGAAAAGCAAAAAAAAAAAAAAATTGTCATGGCCCAAAATACTGGGTGGTGTCACAACTTATTTAGAAATAAGCATCTGGTTTGAATGTCTCACTTGCTAACAGTGAAAATGCATTTGTTCTAAATATAGTAGCTCAGTTTGCCTGACATTGTAATGATTTTAATGTATTGCTTCTGCCTGAAGAGCCTTTCCACCATCTCCTGATTTACTTTCTATGCAGTGGGGAATGTTCATTCTTTGCTTGATGGGATTTTAATATAGCTGTTAGTCTTGCCAGTTCCCAGAAGCTAGATATACAAAATCTCTTTTCTGTCCTTGGTTTTTTTCTGCCTGTCTGTGGTGCATATTCATGTGCCAAAAAAAAAAAAAAAAAAAAAAAAAATTAAAACAGATTTTACACAGAATTAACATTTTTTCCTTTGTGATTAATCATTTAATTACATTCTGGTTACAGAAACTTAGTTAAATTTCCAACTTTATCAAAAGTTCAGTCAATTTCTACTATGTCTCCAGGGATCAAACTACTTCTGTCATACAAATAAATTAATCTGCTTCAAACAGTATTGGGAAGATTTGTAATCCTTGGAAATTAAACTTTCCCTATTAAAATCTTCTACAACTATTCATATATTTCTTTTAAGCTTGACCTTACTAACAAGTAGGTTACTAAGAGTGAGTCTATCGTTGCTCAGCAAGCGTCCAGATGAAGAATAGGCTCAAACACTATTTCTGATCTTCTGAGTGCATTATTTTAAAAAACAACTCCCAGAATTGAATGAGGTGATGATAGCCCATCTTGAACAAATATTAACAACCATTTTTGAAAACCATGTCAATGTGTTCCAAAAAAACATTTTTTTTTTTAAATTAAAATAAGAGTAAGAGATCTGGAAAGATCACATTCAGCCATTTGGTCCTCAAGGAACTAGCACTCACTTAAAGAAGCATGTGTGTATTTACAGAAGCACTCAGGTGTAGGAAATTTGGTGCCGTCTTCCCAGTTGATCCAGCGCTTGTTTGGAAAGGCTTCCAAATATTTTGTTTCCATAATGAGATTAATTCTGAGCATACATATATAGCTTTATAAGGTATTACATATGTATAGAGGAATTGTAATAAAACATAGCAGGCACAGTCAAGTCGACAGTTACAGCTGTAGAGAAATATTCAAAAATCCGTGCTTTACTGTCTCTAAAGCATCCCTGAAGAGAAGTCCACGTTTCAATAGCTTCCAGATGTAATGTTAGGGGTGGCGTATCTATGAAAGAGGTCTATCTAATTTATAGCTTGAATACTTTTTTCTTCATGTTGAGGTACTACACAGTGATGCAATGCTGTAAAAGGCCACTGATATTGAATTCCTCAAGCTACTTGCAGAAAATGAGAGATTTATGAAAATTCTTATGAGAAAAAAACATAGGAGTGGTTTTAACCTAACTTTTTTGATAAAACGTACTAGAATTCCTACTATTTTCATTGAGAGCTAGAGGAATAAGAATGTCTAACCTGAAACAGAAGCTGTGCTTTTAGATAGTTATTCAAGTAAAATAGTGGACTGCAGTAAACGTAGTGTTGACTTTGACGTGAGTTTTCTCCTGGCTGAATTACTGGTTGCTGGTGAAAAACCAACATTAGAATTTTTTGTCATTCACTTTTTGAGGCTGTATCATTTTCCCAATTACAACATTTGGAGTACGATGATCCATGTACTGTGTGCACTGTGCCGGCTCCTCGGCAACATAATCAAATCTCCACCACCGTATGCTTAGAGGTTCTCTTACCCAGAAGTTTAACAAAGATTTTTTCCAAGTGACAGATGCATGGGTTTCAGAGGAGAAGCACTTGTCTTTCTGTCTCAGAGGTTCTGCTCAGCTCAGCATATTTTATAGAAATTAAGAAAAAGGAATACATTTCTATATATTTGTTATGAATACTGAATTCACAGCAAGCCGCATATCTACATCAGCAAAGTCCTCAGATCTGCTTTTTCTGTAAAGTTTTATCAATTTTATTGATGATTTCCCCTTTTATTTTAATAACACATGGGCAATAACAAAAAAGTTTTTGTAATATTCTTTATTGAATAGATATATATATGAGTGATTAATCTTCTCTTAAAAGCTGTTGCTAAAACAACAGCTCATTTAGGATTACAGTATTTTTATTGTATTTTTGATGGAGAAAACAAGAGATACCGGGACAGTATTTATGCTGTTTGAGAAGTTTACTTGTGCTTTGAATTACATTCCTCTGAAGAATCTATCTGTATCTATATTTTGTCTTTGCTCTGGTCCATCTCCATAGCAACGTGTTTGTTCCTATGGAGAACCTGGGTGAATAATTTCAAATTGAGCCTGAGTTTCTTAAAACGAGGTTTCTGTTCTCTGCAAAATAATTCTGTACAAAAGCAGTTTCAGAAACCTCAAAAATAAACATACTTTTGTCCATGTTTCTTTTACCCTACTGTATTCATGGTTAGCTCTGTACTACCCTTTGATCTCTCTTTCCTGTGATGTTCGGGCTGGGAGCAGGCTTCTCCACACGACTTCAACAGCTGTTTTAAAATCTGGTAGGGATTTTTTCATTCCAATTTGAATGGCTCACTTGCTGTAGTCACAGTGCTGTTATATACACACAGTCCAAGTTTTTGCTCAGAAACTGGAGCCTTCACTTTAAAAAGCACTCTCATGAGGAGAGGGGGGGAGAACAGGACAAGATGACTTTAAAAGGACTTTCAATATAATACAGGTCATTTTAGATGTCATCTTAAAATTATAGTTAATATCATGTCCTGCTCATATTTGTAGCTATTCTGTCTTCGGTAATGGGGAAAGATTCTAGGGCTCAGACTGACTATTACTACAAAGTAATGATGTTAAAAATTGTTTTATAAGTACAGATTGTTGCTCTTTATTAATCGTATATTTTTTACCATGAGTTTTCATAGACTGGTAGGTTTTTTAGATCTGGTAGTAAAATGATTCAGGCACATTTTTAAGCAAATAATGTCAGGAATTCTTTTGAAATTGCCAAATCTGTCTGACCAAAGTCAGCTTTCCTGCATTGCACAATATAGCAAGACTGAAAATCCTGAAGAAGAAACTGACATAAAAGAAAGTACCCTTGTTTTGTATAACTGTTCAAGTAGTATTAGTCAATTGAATCCAGCTCAGAGAAACTTATCAGACTTATTGCTGTGAAGCTGGAACAATTCTGTAGCATTTTAAAACACACACAGCATCTGCATCATCTGGAGGTAATGAGGCTTTCATTCTTTATGCCAGCTATTCAGGTCTATCTGATTCTCAAAAAATTTCACAGATGGTCCATTCCAACCTGTTCTTTTTCTGCTTCCCCTGGATTTGTACTTTTTTAGGCCTTTCCCATCTGCCTGTGCTAAGATCTTTAAATAGGTGGGATATTCTGGTGAAGGGAATGAATACTTTTGTTCTGCCTCCAAATTCTTTCCCAGTGATGCCACGTGCACCCTAGAGCTAGCATGTGGATACTTTAAAAATAAGCAGAAAGTTAAAAAGTAAAGTATGGATCTTTTTTACACAAGTGAGTCACTGCTGTATTTCAATCATAAACTACAAACAATGAAAGAGAAATGAAGCGTTAATGCTTTAATTATCAATAATAGACAAGGGTTTTCTAGAGACAGCATTATCTCCTTTAAACTAAAAAATATATTCATTTATGGGATAGGTGCCTTGCCACCAGCCAAAAGAGATAGCTTTAAAAATCTATGTGGTGCTGTAAACAGGATGTCCAATTCTGAATGTGGTTTCCAAACATCAGTCAGAACAATATATGTGCAATCCCCTGGTTGTCAAATGATATACAGATTGCAATCCACTTGATTTCTGTGGAAACGGGAGAGAAAATCAGCCCTGTATAAGTCAGATACCTAAAACTATGTTACTCAGTACTGAGGAACTTTGAATCCCAGCCCATTTTTTAAATTTGAGGTTCAATGCATATTCACTATATTCCCTAGAAAAGTCTATTAGTATTTGCTATTCAGTACTTCTTGAAAAATCCATGAAAACCTGCAGAAAAAAAAAAGAAAAAAAAAGAAAAAGAAAAAAAAAGAGGAGCATATTCATCAGATTTAAAGATACTGAAGACAGCTTGAAATTTTACTCAATTTTGTACAGTTTTAGTTTTTTTCTGTCCCGAAATTCAAACTGATAAATATATCCTTCACTGTAACATTTGTGTACCATCCCACAGTTTAAATCATGGACATTCATCAGTTCTTGGAAATATATCTTAAACAGTACAGTGAAGTACCAAAAGGTATTTTTTGTACCACATGAAGAAACAGAATTAACAATTAAGTTGGGAATAAAGCACTGAAATGTGAGAAGAAAAAATTAATATCAGACTCATTTCAAGAGCAGCGAATGTGATCAGCAGATCTCACATGCAGCTTTGAAAAAGCAGATGAATAGTTAATTCAATGACAGATAATTAAAGAGGCAAACAGTTGTTTCCCTATAAAGGAGTATTTGGAGACCCATCATTTAATATCATACGGTCATGGATAAATAAGTTCCTTTCTTCAAATCCAAGGACTGTTTCTGAATGTGTGGAGACATCATAGTGAGCCCCTGGGAATACTGAATGTATTTTGGATCACGTAACATCTGAATGCCTCTTTGCTGCAGTTAAATTGGAATCGATGTCATAGTAGAGGTTGTATGAGGATACGTAGGATAAAAGCAAACATATGACCAAATACAGCAGCTAATGAATTGAATACAATAAATGATGTAACTTTCATTAGTCTTTGGTACTGTGTATATTCGGTATAACCTCATGTCACTGTAAATAAGCACTACACTGTCCTCATTACAGTAGTGGGTGAGAGCCAGATATTGGTCCAGTTTCTATCCTTTCTCCAGGAGGATCAGAGAATCATAGAATAATTTGAGTTGGAAGGGACCACATGTAGCTGCTTCGTCACCCCCCACATGGAAAAGCAGTAAAGGATAATGGTCTGTTGGCCATACCAAGCCCCAGGGAGGCAGTGAACTTCTCTAAGAAGAGGGTCTGCCCAGCATGTGGGGTGTTCAGTTCTCTGCAGGAAGGAGTCGCCTACAACTAAAACCCATCTCTTCTTCTTTGAGGATGTAACCTTGACACTCAGGGAAGGTTTTTCTGATTTTGGTTTTCATGCTTCCTGTAGTGTAAATGGGCTGTTATCACCCACAGATGGGCATTCTACATCCGGAGCCCTGTACCTGTTGTACTGGGGCACCTAGCGGGGGAGGTGGGGGTGGTGGAGTGGGCAAAGAAGTGTTTTGCTTGCAACCCAAAGTGTGAAGAAGGGAGGTCACAGTAGCATGTCGTGTTAGAACAGTCTTTTCACATACATAGCTTTTTTATATATCTGTGGTAATGAAAGCCAGGCCATAGAAATAGTTTGCGCTTGCAAGAAAATATGGAAATGTCTTAGGTGTTTCAACACTTGTAGAAAGCAATTCCACTGTTCTAAAGGACAGACATAGGATCTACTTTAAAAAAGAAAGAACACTTTTACAGAACTGGAATGAGGGTACGGTGTACCGTAGGATTCGTATAACAGGCAGGTTGACATTCCCACTCACCAAAATAGTAAGCCAGAAGTTAGGGCATTTGCCCAGAATTTGATGTATGTTAGTTCAGTGAGTACCTTAACTAACATATTTGCCTTTCCATTTTGAGTTGGAGAACTTTACCCAGGATAATAGGCCTACACATTTTCTAGAAAATGTAATGATTTCAAAAGAAAAAAAAAAAATACTAGTTAAGAGCTCTTTCCTGGCTCTACAATGAATTATCAGCTGCTAGGATAGGACCTACCTAAATAAGGAATGGTATTAACAGGCAGAAGTAGCACTTTCTGTGTCACATCCATAAGGAATATAAGACAACTCAGACACTACAGAATAAATCAGACAAATGGAAATTCACATCAGCTAGCCAAAAAGACAAACCTTTCAGACTCATTTTCCTTCTCCTCCATCTCCTCTTGGTTGGCTTCAGCACAGTCTGCTTCCATGAAGTGTTCTTACACAACACCCCAAGCCACCTTGTTAACAGTGTGTTCCTGATGAACAGTACTCACATTTACGTTTCATACATACATTCATTCCCCTAAAACAAAATCCTTTACATGCACTGTCAAATACATGCATAGATTTTACACACAGCAAATGCATGAAAACATAAAAAACAAAACGTGCTAATGAAATCATGGAGTTACCAACAAAAAATTAGGGACCTGACAACATTCCCTAAAATCTGCCCCTTACATCGAGTAGACCACAGGTCCTGTCTTTCTCAGTAGCATTTTCCCCTAATCATTTCTTCCTGAAAAGGCTTATCTTGAAATATAAAAGTAATTTCTGCATTTTTCTATTTAATCACCTTCTCTGCTGCTCTGGCCTTCTGCTATGTTTCTGTTTAGAGAGTAGAAACACTTTTGCTTTATTGTTTCTGTCCTTTCAATGCTATTGTGTAACAGGCTATGGGTGTTACCGAGTTTGAAAGCTTTGACCACTTAAAACACGGCTGTCTGCAGCAGTTGCTAAGAAACTACAAATTAACTGCTTTCAAATACAGTTTTACTAAAGTGCAATTACTCACACCTGCTATTATTATTGATGCGAGCTAATGCATAATACGTTCCTCACCATCCTGGACACTTCCTCTCTTACTTCCTATTGCACGAAACCCCTCATTTCTAGCAGTTTGTGAGATTATTTTCAACCCATTTGCCAAACAAGTATTTTAAAACTATACCTACATCACAAATATTTCCTTTGTAGGGAAATGTATCACAAAAGACTTTTGTGTAGCTCAGCACAAGATAGAGCATAAATGCCTGGCTGGTCAGTGCTACCTGGAGCATCATTATTATGTGGCAAAGCCTTCAAATAAATTATACTGCAGGAAAAAAAAATGTACAGCTGAATAGGAGGTGGATGGACATATTTAAATTGAAGAGAATGTTAAGGCAGTAATAAATTATTTAAGGAAAAGGTAAGTGAACCATTTAGTAACTTTGCTTCTGGTAAGTCACTCTCCAGTGCTTTCTTATATGAACTAACAAATAGTAAATAATTAAAAATATACATACAAGAGGAATGGGTGTTGTTTAAGTGAAAGACTTCTGTCTTTACCTTTTCTTCCCATGTAAACATCTACAGATGCCTTTTGAACCAACAAGAGTATCTCTTATAGTATCCTGTCTGCATTCCACATCAGCTCAGACCATTGTTTTCTAAATAAGGTCATCCACATGAATTAGATGCCCTGTTCTTTGTTTTCTGGAGGTAAATGCAACGAAAAGACAGAGCAAAGAAAAGATAGAGCAAATAAATGAGAGGGTGTTCTGGCCAGATAATAGGAGTAAACAGTTAAAGATCAAAGAATTTGTAAAACCTGATGCTTGACCTGTTTGTGCAACAGGAGCCTAGAAGGCTCTTGCATGGGATAACAACATTAACAGTAAAAGCAAGGCACCTCTCCACAGCTGGGAGCAGACAGGCTCATCTCTTTGCTTTCAGTCAGAGCTAACTAGATACAAACCAGTTAGCAGGCTCTGCAGGGAAAGGTTAGCCTCAACGCAGGTGTCTTCAGGAGGGAGCCTTGCTTGTACCTGAAAATTCAGAAATAGTGGAAATTAAGCTTACACCTGTACCTAGTCATTCACATGGATGCATAGAATGTAGAAAAAGAAAAATAACTAATACTGAGATGGAGGGGAGAATAATCAAATCTTACCTAATAAATAACCACATACTCAATCAGACCATATGCATTTACAAGCTGTTTAAAGGAAAGATTCATTTTCTAATGCAAATCTTGATTCCTCTGAGAAACTGTCCTTAGGGACACAGAAACAGAACAGAGCTGGCTGCTCTGTAAGGACGTCTTTCTGAGAGCACAAGAGCTCTCCATGCCCCAGCATAAGACAAACAGAGGAGACCTGTTGGTCAAACTGAGGGACAAGAAGGAAATATATAAGCAGTAGAAGCAGGGATGAATGGTCTAGGAAGCATATAGGAATGCTGTCTGGGTGTGCAGAGATGTGCCTTATCTCTAAATTAGAAAAATATGGATTTGAAGATTGGACTATTCAGTGGATAAAGAATTGGTTGAATTGTCACAGCCAGAGAGTTGTCGACAGCAGCTCTAAGTCCCATTTGGAGACCTGTCACAAGTGGTCTTCCTCAGGGGCCCATCTTGGGACCAGTGCTCTACAACATCTTTGTTGATGAAATACACAGCAGGATTGAGTGCACTCCCAGCAAATCCGCTGATGACACCAAACTGAGAGGTGTAGTTGACACAGTAGAAAGAATGGGTGCCATCCAGAGGGGCCTGGATAGACTTGAAAAGTGAGCACATGAGAACCTAATGAGATTCAACAAGGCTAAGAGCAGGGTGTTGCTCTTGGGTCAGAGCAATCCCAGATATGTATACAGACTGGGAGAAAAACTCCTGAGAGCAGCCCTGATGAGAAAGGCCTGGAGGTCCTGATGGATGAAAAGCTGGACATGAGTCAGCAGTGTGCTCCTGCAGGCTTGCCAACTGTAACCTGGGCTGCGTCAAAAATGAAGTGGCCAGCAGAAAGAGGGAGCTGATTGTTCTCCTCTGTTCTGCCCTTGTGATGCTCCTTCTGGAGTACTGCACCCAGCTCTGAGGTTCCCAGCTCAAGAAAGATGCAGAGCTGTTGGAGTGGGTCCAGAAGAGGGACACAAAGATTATCAGAGTGGTGGTGCACCTCTCCTATGAAGAAAGGTTGAGGCAGTTGGGCTTGCTTCATTTGGAAAAAGGAAAGCTCCAGAGAGACCTCCTTGCAGCCTCGTGGTACCTGAGAAGAGTTTATAAGCAGGAGGGAGACCATCTTTTTCCATGGTCTGATAGGGATAGGGCAAGAGGAAGTAGCTTTAATCTAAAAGAAGGAAGATTTTTCTTAAATTTAGGAAGGCTTTACTCAGAAGGTGGTGAGTCACTGGCACAGGTTGCCCAGAGAAGCTGTGGGTGACCCATCTCTGAAGATGTTCGAGGACAGGTTGGATGGGGTCCTGGGCAGCCTGGTCTAGTGGATGGTAACTCTGCCTAGAGCAGGGGGTTGGAATTGGATGATTTTTGAGGCCACTTCCAACTTAAGATATTCTATGATGTAAATTGACCTTGTTTGTCACTGAATTAAATTATTATTTAAGTTAAACTTCTTGATTTTTAATGTCTGGTCCAGAATTAGTGCACACAATTACTCATCTCACTGATGAATTTGGATGTTTGTGCAACACATATGCAGGTTTCTGGTACTGCAGTGTTGAATACTTTACTTTATCTGTGGGCTGGTGAGAAGATGCGCACTGCATTAAACTAAATAGGTAAACAATATGATTTGTAGCTGCATGTGATCATTAATCATGTAAAGAGGAACTTTAGGAATGGTTAAATAAACAGATAACAGATAACATTTTCTGTTTCTTAACCCCCGTCATACACAATGGAAATATAGCCATGTTTTCTTAAATTAAAAAATAAAATTAAAAAAATGATAGAAGCATAAAAAATAAAGTTCCACATCAAGAACCATCTTTGTGCAGTTACTTGTAAAAACAAGGATGCATTCTCTTCTCTAATAAAAAGTCTCTAGAGTCCACAGCTTCTTTCAAAAGAGTTATATCTTCATTAAGAAACATGTTGACACCTCTAGACATCTTAGTATCGTATTGTAATAACATACTGTAAGTCCATTTTATGGGAAAAAAAAAAAAAACTTTCACAAAGCTTTGCATTACAGTGACAAGGGGGAAGACTGAGAAAGTAATCCTGAAGCTGTCGTTCTTGAAGATACACTTTGAAAAGCCACCTTTGGAGATACAGCATGGCATATCTCATATCACCTGTGAGAGTTGCAGAGGTGTTCCTGATCCTGGGAGAGAAGTAATGCTATTTTTACAATGATTTGCCATTAGGAGTAAGATGTTAGTTTTTATGGTGTGTTTTTAAGACTACTTTAAATGTGAAAAAGGATAGCAGAAGGGCAACAGGCTACAGAGAGTGTTTTCAGGTGTACTCCCATGTTTCCAGATATAGACAAATTGAAAAAAAAAAAATAAAATCACCTGCATGAAATTTTTTCATACTTTGCTTTTGGATTGATTAGAAATTCATGCTTTTAGATTTGCCACTCGCAGCAGTTCATAAACCACACAGCTAATAAATCTAGGGATTGAAACCGTAGCCCTTGGCTGCCACCTAAAGGTTTCATGTACTCCTCTAGAGGAATATCGTCGGGCTATGTTTGTTTGCTTGGAATGGAGAAATGCTTGCCTACTAACATTACAGACAGCCCCTACAGTCACTATTGCTGAAAGAGAATAAAGTGGAAAGCAACAACAACAATAACAGCAAACCAGACCAAAGCAAGCAAACACAAAAAGTTACTTCAGCAGCACTCCAGAAAGAATAATTTCTTGCATATGTTTTGGATATGGAAGCCAAATTAAAGACTGGGAACAAAATAGTATACATTACTTGGTTTCAGAGAAGAGATCTAGAATGAAAAACAACATAGAAACAAAATACCACTAACAACAAAGAAGCATAAACTACTGAGCTGAGCAATGGATGGCTCCAAAGCAAAACTGAGCGGTGTACCCAGCCAGCATTTGGGTAACACAATGGAGGCAACACGCAGTTGTGTGGGTCTTGTGCCCTGGATTCTACTCTCCAGGCACTCTTTAGAAATGCAAGGTACTTGAAGATACCAGGAGCTCAGGTGGAGAAGAGAACCCTGACCACAGACTCCCTTCTGCAGAATTCTGCCCCAGTTATCTGGATGTATCTACCTATAATTTCCATCAAATCACTTTATGTCATTGTTTCTCATTCACAGTGTTGGTACTGAGTGGGTAATACTGACATCTTTCACTGCTGTTTGAATGTTATTAAAAATTCCATTTCAATAAAACATCAATTTTATGTGCGTACATTAGGAAACTTTTTCCTAATGTATATATATATTTAGAATCATAGCATTACACAGTGAACATTATGTTTTGTTCCTTGTATAAGTAGAACCTCATCGATAATTTTTGGTAGGCTGTTGAATAAATACAGCATGAGGATCTGAACAGGAGGATTCTGAAGATATGTGGCCACGCACACTCTTCCAGAAACAACATAAAACACTACAGCATCTTTTTAGCGTGGAGTAGCGTCAATAGGCATACTTTTATCATTTCTTATTCTCTGTCTTACATCTCAGAGCACAAACAGCAAAATTTAGAACAAAAGGAGTAGGAAATATTTCAATAGAAAAAGAATATAGTCACAAGTTTAAGAATTACAGAACAACGAAGAACTGATTTCCGCTATTTTGATTTTAAAGCTTAATCCTGATTCAAACATCCATCTCCATCTTGGCTTTCTGTGTTCTGCTTTATTTTCATTTTACTCCCTCCTCCTACAGAAGTGACACCTCCCATGTTCTTATAGAGAAGTGGACTGACCAGTTGACAAAGCTGCACTGAAAAATAAACCAAGAGTCTACAGAGAACTAGTGGTTTCCACCCACACATGGGAATAAGCTTAGTGACAGCATAATTTTGGCCCTGTTGTAAAAATGAAAACACACAAGTCATCAGTAAACTCATAACTCTGCATTTTTGAACTGTGCTCATAGCGTATTTATGTTACTCAGGAGACAGTTAACAGCTCAGAGCAAATGATCTAGTTATTCTCTTCTGTCCCTTTGAGTGGTCCGTGTGTCTTTGCCTTCCATAGCATGCACATATATTTCAGCTCATTGCCTTGATCACATCTTGGGAAATCATGACATCCTATGGCCTTTATTATTACGACAGGTTGGGCCTAAGTAACACGCATGTCACTGGTGTTTGCACTGCTTACAGTGCTGACTCTTCTTTATCATTTGTGTTTCACACATGTACTTTTCTATTTAGTGTGGTGAAATTTCAGTTTAATTTTTTTTTGTGCAATTAATGCTTGTTTGAGAGGTAGCCAGGACACATCTACTTCAAACTAATATTTTGAGTTCCGTTTTCTTCCAGGTCCATGTCACAACTTTGCTCTATGACATTAGCTTCCATCCTCTGCTAAAGCATATTTTACCCCTAAAATTTTATGTATCATTCATCCAGACTCAAGAGTTACTGAAACAGCTGTGGGATTCACTGTACCTCACTAGCATTTACGGGATATTTATAGCAGAATGAATTGCCTGCAGAAGAGTAGACATTTGGAAGATTGATAGAATTTAAACTGAGAAAGAATTATAGTGATTATTGTTTATGGCCTCCTACATTAAATAGGGTATACAACTTCACCTAGCAATTTCTCCATTAATCTTAACACTTCCGTTTGATCTATAGCCAGTCTTTTATGCAACCATGGATTCTTGAATTAAAGACCACAAGAGATGGAAAACTGCCACAAAAAAAGTCTAATCAGAAACATTTTTCATCAAACATAAGTAAGGCTTACTAGATTATTTTGCAACCTTTATTTCCCCTTATCTTCCAGTGTTCATTAGCGTGTCATACTACACAAGTACTGTTTGGGAAAGTAACACATTAACTATGTTCTAAGGGAATAAATTACTAGTTTTGGCTGTAATTTAATCATGTAAAGTATCTCTATTCGAGATAATGATAAGGTCTGGTCAAATCCTAAGGTACCTGTGAGCTCCAGCCAAGTATATGCTACCAGTTTGTCTTTAATTTTGGTACTCAACTTATTCTGACTCTTTAAATATTGTTGAACTAATGAATTATGCTTAGACTCACTCAACTATGCCTGGAAGTTCTTGTCTAAACAAAGTGGCATTGGACCCTCAGCAACCCATGAATCCCATTATCCCTTTCATACTTTATCCTGGTTTCAGTATTGATTGGTATGAGATCACAGAATCACATAATGAAAGAGTGGCTGAGGTGGGCAGGGCTCTCTGAGTCCATCTGGCCCAACCCCCACGCCAACAGGGACACCCAGAGCA